>NW_027312989.1:0-24421 GCF_040954645.1 Diabrotica undecimpunctata
CGCGCTATCTCAGAGTCCTTTAGTATTCACCCAACTATTTTCTAAATCTTAAAACTTAATTTATAATTGAAAAGAAACATTCACCTACCTGGCAATTATTGTAACATAATATACCAGTGTAGGCTAGTAATGACGGACACTGTTATATTCCTCTTCTTCTTGTTTTAATGTAGGTATCACTCTGTCTATTTTTCAATGTGCCTCCAGTAAGTTGTCATTTTATCGTTTTCGTGGTGTTCCCTATGATTGTTTACCTATTGGGAAACCGCCTCTTGTCGTCTTTATATTTTGTTACTATAATAATTGACAGGTAAATAAACTGGTGCCGGAAGCGGTTTTATGTGTGTCCAATCACGACACAAATCCGCTCTACTTTCCCAACCAAAGCTCCTGATTAGCTGCTCGACTGGAAGACCACTGCGTACCCAATTATGCCAAGTCTGGCGTACTTTGACGTGCATAAAAGAAGTGCGTCTCATCAAGTGCTTTAGTCTATCGACCAATAGAACACACTTGATGTGCATCGCTCTGTACACCTCGACTTGGAAAGGGATACCGCAAGAAATAAAAGACTTGATAGGGAAAAGAACAGAGCAAAGCAGACAGCAAGAAGGACAAGGAACCAGGCAGACAAAAACAGAGCAAATAGACTGAACAGAGAGGTCAAAACAGCACTACAACAACACCGTAGTGAAAGCTGAGAAAATCACAGTGTAGACATGGAGGAACAAGGCCCAATATGTAAAATATTTAGAGGCTCCAAAGAATATACTTAAAAACGACAGAAAACCAATCCCTCCACTATACGGAGAAAATGGAATAGTGTACACTACCGAAGAAAAAGCAGAGGTTAATGAGGAATGCTCTCGAGAGAGAGTGTACATTAAATTACCACCCAGACGAGGACATCGACTTCGTAGAAGTAGTCGAAAGACAAATAGAAAGACCCGAGAATTCCCGCAAAATTACAGGCCAATAAGCTTACTACCTGAAATCAACAAGATTGTAGAGAGAGTAATACTCAGCAGCCTCCAAGCTGACTAGACTAGACATAATACCCGAAGCGCAATTCGGTTTCAGATCAGAGCACTCCAGTGAGCTACAAGTACTCAGATTAACAGAGTACATAGCAGCTGGATTTAATGACAAACAGTATACAGGAGCTGCCTTCTAAGATGTAAGCAAAGCTTTCGACAGAGTCTGGCATAAAGGAATGATTTAAAAAATGAGAAGATACGGTTACAGCGGGGCAATAACAAGACTAATTTCTTCGTACTTGAGCAATCGTAGGAGACATACCTATAACACCAGGAAAATTACTAAGTCTATATGCTGACGACACAGCGATAGCGGCCAAACATAGAAACGTAGACATAGCGGTAAACAACCTACAGACAGCGTTAACTCGAAGAAGACATCAAGGACTTAAAATGGGACATAATTGGTCTAGCAGAAATAAAAAGAAAAGGGGAAGAGTGCATAACACTAGAGTCCGGTAACGTCCTATATTACAAAGGGCGAGAAGAACAAAGCCTAGATGGCGTAGGATTTCTAATTTCCAAGAAATATGCACATAAAGTAGAGCAATTCGTAGGCGACTTCAACGGATCGGACAACGACTTGAAAAAACCGAAAACTATATAGGAAAATTCGGCTCCTGAGTTAAAAATGAGAGAGAAGAAACCTTGGTTAACTTCCTACAAGCCCACAAATACTATGCAATGAACACATTCTATAAGAAAAAACTTCAAAGAAAGTGGACGTGGCTATCCTCAGACGGAAAAACTCGAAACTTAATAGATTACATACCGTGTAACAAAACAGATATCATACAGGACGTAACAGTGATAAATACGGCCTCAGTAAGTAGCAATCACCGCATGGTTAGAGCTAAATTAAAGATAAAACATAATAAAAATAGAAATAAATTTAGAAAACTTGGAATATAGACACAGACAGACTAAAATCTAATACAGAAGAATATAAAAGCAAGTTAAAACCCGCAAAAATATTAAATCTCGATAAACTTAGCTTAAATGAAATCAATAAAGTCATAGCAAAGGAACTATTAAATGCAAGTTTAGAAGTGGCAACAGAAAACGAAAATCCAAAATAAGTTAAGAATCACAAAACATGCTGAAACAAAGAAAAGATCTTCTGAGACAAAAACAAAAACAACAAAAAAAGCACTGCAGAATTTAAGGAATTTAATCGAGTAATAAGAAAACATAAAAGAGGACATTAAAAAACATCAAGAAGACCGTATAGAACAAATCATAGAGAAAAACCGAAGTCTCAAATGCACCAACCGAAACTAGGAAAGGAAAACATAATAACCATTAAAAATGAACAAGGACAACTAGAAAAAAGTAAATCTGATATTGCAAACTCAATTAAAAGTTCTATGCCGATCTGTACCGTTCCAGAAACGATCCCCCTAACTTCTCAAAGCAGAACATGGAAAGGCAGATAACAGATGCAACTCAGAAGTGATGCCCGTAATAAGCCACAAAGAAATAGAAAGAGCAGTAAAAGAAATCAAAAGGAATAAAGCTCCTGAAAGCGATGGAATCCTATCAGAAATGCTGAAGGAAGGCGGAGAAGAAGCCATCACATATCTAAACATACTATTTAATAAATGTTTATTCCAAGGCAACATATCCGAACAATGGAGTACTGCTAAAACAATACTAATACACAAAAAGGGAGACACCACAGACCTGAAATTATCGACCAAGCATGAAAAAGCTTTTGATAGCGTAGAACTGTGGGCAATAGAAGAAGCATTAGTCAACAACTGGATCGACTCCAGGTACAGAATATTAATACATAATACATAATCGAAACAAACCAGTAAAAATTAACCGAGGAATAAGACAAGGAGACACAATATTTCCAAAATTATTTACAGCTGCCCTAGAAGATATCTTTAAGTAAATAGACTGAGAAAATAAGGGAATCCCTATTAACGGAAGATACTTGAACCATCTAGATACGCAGATGATGTAGTACTAATAGCCGACACGTGGAATGCACTGAAAACAATAATTGAGGAGCTACACACAGAATCCCCCCCCCCCAAAAAAGGACTGAAAATGAATTTCAGTAAAACTAAACTAATAATAAACATCGAAGGGACAGAGATAGAACATGAAGATGAATATACATATCTGGGCCAAAATGTCAAGGTAAGCAAAGAAGATCAGACTACCGAAATAAGCAGACGTGTAAAAATGGGATGGGCAGCATTCGGAAGACTCTCATACGTACTTAAAAATAAAAATATACCTGCGAACTATATAAGACTGCGAACCAAAGTATTTAATTCCTGTATCCTACCTCTATTTACATATGGAGCTCAAACCTGGACATTCTCTAAAATAAACATGGAGAATATCAGAACAACTCAGAGAGCTATGGAACGACCGATGCTGGGTATCTCACTCAAAGACCACAAAATCAATGAAGACATTCGTAATAGAACAACTGAATTGGAAATGTGCTAGACATAACGAACGTCTTAAGGCTGGCCGATGGAATAAAGAGATTGGGAATTGGCGGCCATATGAAGCCAAAGACCACGAGGAAGACCGAACATTTGCTGGAGCGACGATATTAAAAGAACTGTAGGGCTTACAAATAACAGAAATGAATGGCGACAATTAGGAAAGGCTATTTTTCGGCAATTCTAATAGAGAGAAGGGCCTAAAAAAATCCTCTTGTCCATAACTTCGTCGCAAATGCTGGTCAACTTTGATCAATTGTATCTCAGGTACCACAGCTCGTAGTTCGACTTTTTATCTTTTATGAAAAATGTCTTGCCAAGTTTTTTTTTAACACCGTTTTCTGAATTTAATTTAAGCTAATAGTTACCGAGATATTCTGTTTGTTTATAAGCCAAAATATTGTTTATAATTTTAACACATTCCAGAGGCGTAAAAATAATCTGATTTTAATTAAATAAAGTATGTTAGATAGGTTAAGTGCGTTTTTATAAGTTAAACAACTGGCAAATTTCTATATGGTCTAGTTTTTGTTTTGTGCAATATTTTCTTCTTCTCGTGCCACTCCTAGCGGAGATTGGAAATCATCATGGCCACTGCGACTTTGTTAGCAGCGCGCCTAAAAAGTTCAATCGAACTACACCCGAACCATTCACGTAGATTACGAAGCCACGATATTTTTCTTCTTGCCACACTTCTTTTGCCCTTAATTTTGCCCTGCATGATATTTCTTAAAAGTTCGTACTTTTCACCTCTCACAATGTGCCCCAAGTATTAAATCTTTCTAGTTTTTATCTCATTTAGAATTTCGCATCTTTTGTCTAAAGTTTGGAGTACTTGCGTGTTAGTGACGCGGTCCATCCATGATATTCTGAGAATGCGCCTATAGCACCACATCTCGAAAGCTTCGATGTTTTTTGTGGTCAACTGTTTTAGTGTCCAAGCCTCTACTCCATACAATAGGGTAGAAAAGACATAACACCGCAGCATTCGTATTCGTAACTTTATATTGATATCACGATTGCAAAAGAGTTTGCGCATTCTATTAAAGACTGATCTAGCGATTTCTATTCTACATCTAATCTCTTTTGTTTGATCAGTATCGTCTGTGATCCAAGCACCTAGATATTTATAACAGGACACACGCTCAATCGTTGTATTGTCTATTACAAGATTAGCTCTGATGTTCTTTGATTTCGTGATTATCATACATTTAGTTTTTTTCAAATTAATTTTCAAGCCGTAACTGTTACAGTATATATTGAGACTTTGAACGAGATGTTGTAGTTCTACTAGCGTTCCCGTTAGGAGAACCGTATCGTCAGCAAACCTTATATTGTTGATCGTCTCACCATTTATTATCAGACCAAGATCTTCTTCCTCGAGTGCTTGTTCACAAATAGCTTCACTATACAGATTAAATAAAAGTGGCGACAAGATGCATCCCTGCCGGACTCCTCGACGGATTTGAATTTCTTCTGTTAGCCTACCCTCAACCTTCACATTTGCTGTTTGATTCCAATATTTTAAACAAATTCAATTTAAAAAAATTCATATTGCAAAATTATTATGCGAAATCTATCAAATCGATTTTAATGAAATTAAGTGGGCTGTTTTATTATGTTATAATGATTTTCCAGACGAATTATGAAAGTCTGAAGTTCTATCTATGTGGTTGAAAAATATTGAAAAATAAAAGGCTTGTTTTTCCTTTTCTTTTTGTATTTATTGCTATTTTGCAGCAAAGGTAATAAATTATAACATTATTAACAAATTTCGCCATTTTATTTCATTACGACTTTGCTCCAAAAAAATTGTTTTAAAGTTATACTCAAAGAAAGTAGAAAAAAATCGATGTTTTTAGTAATTTTTAAAAAATTCAAGTTTTTTTGTTAATGTTCTTTACCCAAAAATTTGAATGCCACCTCTCTCATCCACCTCAAAACAGATCCGCCCTGGTCTACCTAGACTTTAAACTATTTGAGATTACAATTTAATATTAATTTATTTGCTAAAACATTTCAGAGTTGGTCTTCTTTCATTGTAAATATCCACCTTTGTTTCTATTTTGGCGGTTATTTATTTTAAACACCGAGATCTCACATGATTCATTACTGCCTCTCTTTTCATTTCCAACGGGCTATAAAAATAAATAACATATAACATAACTACCAAAAAATTGATATACTCACCCAATAACATTACTGGCAGAAGTAAGCAAATACTTAGGAGTGATGAGGGTCGCGGCAAGGGAAGAAACATTGCTATTGCCGTCGTCGTTCACCTGTATGGAGGCGGCCCACGGAAATTCATGGCCTGTTAAATATTCACCGCCCACAAGACGTGCTTCTCTGTTGGGAACACCGCATTCTGTAAAAACATCATAAAAAAGCAAAAATAGGAGAAGAGGGGAGAAACAATGATGCACTTGAAAAATTTAAAATGTTGAAAAATTTATCCTAGAAGTTGAACTATAAAAAGCATTCGCGTAGGTTTTATATTTTTCTACTACAAGGAGCAAACATTATGTTCTCACAGACATATTCCAACTCTCATAATATTAATATTTAGATGAATGCTTGATTTCTTTATAAAAGATTATAAAGAACATTTCTGTTCTTTATAATCTTTTTTAATGTCCAATATTATATCCTTCAGAAAAATATGTACAGTGTGCTTCACTTTGATTGATAGTAAATTTTAGTAAGTACTCAAGTAAGAAACGCACTTAAAAAAGAACTACATTACAATAAAACAAAAGTTTTTATATTTATCAAGCCCACGAGATACATGAAATTTATTCACAATAAGTGATTTTAACTTCTTTATCTACTTATTTACGTATCTACAGCTCATCACCATTCTCATCAACAGATATTCCATGCATCGTTAGCTGTAACCTTCCGTAGGTGTGTCCACCCATTTCTGATCGTTGTTTTTTTGTTTTTTGCTTCCATTCGTGACCACCTGTTCGCTTGATGTCAACAGTCTAACAGTCACCCAATCTGGGGCGAGGTCTGCTTCTACTGGTCTCTTATTTGCTGTTGCTCGCCATTCAATAATTCGCTTCGTCTAATTGTTATATTCCATTCTTCGTATGGGCTATGCCCAGTTCCATTTTAACCCTTTCAGTGCGCTGTACTTGTATACTAGTATTATAAAATCCGTCCCACCAGTACGAACCATTTATCAACAAGTAATTGAGTAACGCGGTCTCATTACGAACCACTTGTATACAAATTTATGTAAAGTTATTAGTTATTGCGTGCTAACTAGTTGTTTAGAAGTCCTGTGCTGTAGGCGTAAGGGACTAAAAATAATGCACATGACAAATCATTGTTGAACTACTGAAATTGAAAATTTCAACAAACGGTGTTGACCGCGCGATTAGTTTTAATCTGACTTCAGAACGACGTTGTGCTAATTTATAATGAAGTATGTTTCGTGAAAGACAGGGTTTGAGTGAAGCTGAATTATTAGTTAATAGGACAATATTGAGATGCAAGCTAATAATAATGATAATTTTGAAGATAGTG
Organism: Diabrotica undecimpunctata; assembly: GCF_040954645.1. Taxonomy (NCBI): domain Eukaryota; kingdom Metazoa; phylum Arthropoda; class Insecta; order Coleoptera; family Chrysomelidae; genus Diabrotica; species Diabrotica undecimpunctata. Next base: position 7,040 of record NW_027312989.1, read on the forward strand.
AAGATAACGAAATTAATATAAACATTGCTCATAAATTTGAATGGACTACCAATAATTTATCACCTAATAAATTTGTTTTCGATAGCTCTACTTCAGGATGTAAAGTGGATTACTTGAACGCGGAATTCACACCATTAGAAATTTTTGAAAGTTTTTTTACTAGCGAGGTTGTACAAAAAATTGTGGATGAAACAAACATATTTGCCCTATAAGAACTTAAGAAAGAAAACACGGAAAATTCGCGAACTAAGAAGTGGACAGATATAAGAAATAAAGAATTGTATTTTTCCTTGTTGTTAACATATCTAATGCCAAGAACAAAAAAGTTATCCATTCATGAATATTGGAGTAAGAAGTGCTTTTTTTCAAGGGAAGATTATTTTTTAAACACTACATACCATCTAAACATCACCGTTTTGGCATTAAAAGCTTTTTTTACTTATCGTTACTTGCACAACATGTCCCAAACACTGGACATACAATAAACCTTAACCAAACTACGACGCTAGATAATATTGAAATTAAAAGAAAACGCGAAATCAGAGAGAAATAAAAATAAAAAATATCCCAACAGGCTAAACCAAAGAGATCATGCTAAAAGGCTTCCAACAACATGAAAAACGGTATTTCAAAAATACATTAGGCCACAAGACCGACTAGTGGGACTCCTCCTACCTACACGCGGACAGGACCAATTACAAGAAGCCTTGCCAAGGACCGTCCGAAAAAAGCGCGCCTCTATCAGCTATATAAGTAACCGCATCGACCATAAGAGACCAGTTAACACACCTCGCTCCAATGAATTGTTACACCCGAATGTAGTTTCCAGGGGTAAACATTTCTCACAGGCTGGGTTCAATCAAATTGCTTGCTTGCTTGAGAGTCAATTCACTTCTAGTACTAGTAGGACGCGTTACTACCTGACTTGACAATGGCGAGAGCGACCTTGCCGAAACGTTGTTAAAATAATTGTTTGGAGGATTAATAAGTAGGAGAGAATAGGATTAATAAATAATAAACGAGGATTCAAAGACGGAAAACCACAGTATAGTATTTGCGATTCTTCGTATCAGTGCGAATTGTTTTGTAACCGATAATTATTAATGTGAGTTTTGAGTTTAATAAAGTTTTTTAAACTACGTTGTGCTTCACTCAATTTCTGGATCCACAGAATAACGTAACAATATGTATGTGTTTCAACTTTCGATGAGCAGTCAATTTCAAACAAACGAATTTTTGAAGTCCGGTTCTTCAGAGTAATTTGTTGTCTGGTTCTTCAGAATCTAGCACCGAGAGGGTGCTAGATTCTGGAATCAACTTAAAGTCCTAACGAAGCAAAAAAGTCATCCACGATCACATCTCAACGTTAACAACGTCACTCTTAACAATCCACAAGACAAGGCCGAAGCCTTCAAAGATACATTACAGGTCCCCCTCGTTTCCCCTAATAACCCTAACTTCAGCGAAAGATCCAAAAGAGGAGCCGAACGGAAAGTGGAAGATATATTCTATTACCCTCAGGCACATTTGGGACCTCATCCTCATCCGATGATGGCCCCTGTGACTAAGGACATCGTCAGGCAGATGTGTAATATTGGAAAAAATACAGCTCCTGGCCCTGATGGCATCCACAGAAAATGCCTTAAAAATGTTCCAGAGGATATTATCCCGTTGCTCATCAACATAATCTATGCATCTCTTACGCTGAGCTATTTTCCAATTCCATGGAAAGTGGCCAGCACCGTCATGATTCCCAAAGAAGGGAAAATACTCACCAACCCTGAATCGTACAGTCCTATTTCTTTATTGAGCACCCTAGGTAAAGTCTACGAGAGGATCCTTAAGGACAGACTCGTAGAATTTTGTTAAACTCATAAATTTCTATCTCTCTCATCGGACGATCAGGATGAAAGTCGGCAATATCTTATCCACACCCTTCACTCTACAAGCTGGAGTACACCAGGGCTCAATTCTTGCTCCAATACTATACAGTCTACAATAGTGACATCCCCCGCTCAAAGCATAGATCGGAGACCCTTCCACTGTACGCTGATGACCTCCTCACGTCAGGACCACATAGAGAGCGTGGACAATTGTCTGTATTCGAAAGAGCCCAAAATTACCTAGACAGAGTCATTAGGTGGTGCAATAAATGGAGGGTGACCATAAATCCCTACAAAACACTATTAATTTATTTAAATCTTCTAATTGTCGCTATGTCCAAGGTCAAATAACTCTGTTAGGAGAGGACCTAATTCTCAGAAACTCGGTTTCCTATTTGGGAGTTCATTTTACTAGGACTCTCAACTGGGAAACCGACATCATGGCTACCGAAAAAAAAATTCTTAGATTCGGCATGAGGCAGAGCAGGCACTATTCACCAGCACACATATACATACTGGCAAATATAACACCTATTAAGAACAGAATCCTATCCCTCAGCAGGAGGTATATCCTTCGAACCATAACGGTCTCGAATAACAGAGCAAAGCAAATATTAAAAACATCTTGCAATCACCGAGGGAATATACTCACCAGGTTTCCTCAAAGAAAAGTTCCGTTCCCTCCAGCTAAACTTCTTCACAACACTGGACACGAACATCCTTATGAGTATTTTGAAATCTTAGAAATATTCCCCATTAAACATTGCAGCTAACAACTACACACCAAAAATGCTGATTAAGAGCCGTTCCTATTGTATGGCTGGTAACCCCTAAAGTACCTCCTTCGACATGTTTGGCATAGCTCACCTAAATTCCTCTTGTGCGCTTCTTAATATACACATCGTCCACATATACGCCACCTTCTGAACCCCAGCTCCTTAGTAGTCTACTACTTCTCCACACATAACATAATTCATCACGATTTATCATACCTCCATTACTCCGAAACAAAAGGAGTACCCCTTCCTTGAAGAAGTGAAAAGCTTAAACAAGGTTAAAACTCTGGATCCAATGTCCAGTGTCATTTTATCTCATTTCGTAAATTGACTACAAATGTTTTTAGTTTCGAGGCAAAAGTAATTGTGCATTTTATGTATTACTTGATTTATTAAACACTTACTGCATACACATGGATTAAATATGGCATCCCACACACGACCAACAAACGCTGCATCGGAATGAAAGGTCTGAAAACAATAAAAGCAGAATAAAAGTAATATCTTAAATTTACTAGTTTTTAAATTTTTAAACTATTAATTAAATTATTAATTAATAATTTTTAAATCTAATAATGCATAAAAGATATTTATAGAGTCGTTTAAATATCGTTTTACACATCGCTATTCCTTCTTTATTTCTATCTTCTAATATTGCTCTGAAGCTCTTTTCTTGTGGCATCTTTAAGTAATTACTCTTTTACTGGGAGTAAGCCACAATTCAAGTTTAAAATAAGTTTATTGACGTTCCAATCTCCACTTCGGAAATCGTTCTCAAAATACAAACATTAATTGATTAATGTACTTATTTATTTAATTATTATAACTTATTTATTATAATTTATTATACAAACTTATTTAAACTTAAATTGTGGCCTTTTCCCATTAAAATAGTAATTTCTTTTTTCTACATACAGGGTGAACTTTTAGTGAGACATTGGTCGATACTTCCATTATGGTAGAGGATATGCAAAAAAGTTATTTAGAAAAATGTAGGCCATAATATTCTTCAGACTTAGATAATTTGTTGAATTCTACAAAGTAATTAAAAACTTCGTGGTAAAACAAACATACAATTTTTTAAATAAGACACCCTGTATATCTCCCCATATTTAGAAATCTTTAATATATATCTTTAATATATCTTTTAATATTAAGAAAATCTTTATTTCAAAATCGCTATGAAATAAACACACTGTATATGAAGAAGGAATAAAGTATTTATTTTATTTAAAATGAACAATTATTTCTGTGTTCCTTCTTTATTTAACTCTAAATAAAAATGATGATAATTCATTAAATACTCTGTATAGTATTCTAAAACTTTATACTGTAGGAACAGGTATTACGGGAGGAATCTAAATGTGAAAATATACATGGTATTCTATATAAAAAATTGTACGTTTGCCTTACTACGAAGTTATTAATCACTCTGTAGAATTAGGCATATTTTCTAAGCCTGGAGAATATTATTGCCTACATTTTATTTATTTTCTAAATAACTTTTTTAGATAAATATGTTCAGTTAAAATTAAATATTATTTCAAGCTTTTTGTTTAAGTTGACGTTTCGACAGGCATGTACCTATTCGTTGTCTTATTAAATCTATGTCATAAAACGTAAAAACGTAAATTAGTTAACATTAATACCACTGATCTGCAACCAAATCCTGATTCTACAAATTTTATTATACATAAAAAGATATCAATGCTCTAAATAAATCTATCTCTGTTGACCAAGTTTTTCAATAACGTCTAAATTTTCTGTTATTAATTTTTTTTTCAATATTTCAAATTAATGATTTTTTGAATTTTTTTTTGCATTAACACTATAAGTGGTATATATATACACAAAATGGGTTTTAGCGAGTAGTTAAATAAATAATGCTAGAGTTGTGTTTTATAGTATTACAGATCCGCATTGGTAGTTTTTGCCTAGCTAGCTTTTTTGACTTGACAGTATCTAGGTAAAAACTTCTCTTCTAATTGTTTACGTTTTGTATCGAACATTTTGGTAAGTTTTCCACAAGGTCCATCTTTTTTTGTATGTGATTAAAATATTTTATGTGTACTTCGTGTATTTACCTAAGAGCTGATTGAATAAATATAGGTACAGTGTGGAAACCACTTATTCAATAAAATTGTTTGTGTCCTTATTATAGAAAATAATAAAAAACTCTGGGACACGTTAACTTTTAAATTTAAATGTGCGCTTTTTAAACATAAATTTAAATGTACAGGGTGATCCACGCTAGTCTGGCATAGTCCATAATCTTTATTTTTAATGAAGCACCCTGTATATATTTATTTTTTTAAAAGATTTTTAACAACCTGATTTTAACGAACTATATCATGTAGGGTCTATAACGAATAATACAAGGTGAAATTTTGAAATTAGTAATTAATCAAGTGTTATGGTATTATTTTAAATTAGCTAAATACAGACAATACACTTCTACTCTAAGTGTCAGTATACTGGGGAAAATTTCTGTTTAGTAACCGTGTTAACATTTTTTGTCATGAAAAGGTAAACACTGTCTAGATATTCTGCTAATTAAACTAAATCGGTAAATAATGCAGATTGTTATCAATCAGTTAGCGTGTCGACATTTTAAAATAAAATAACAAATTCCCAATTAAAAGCTAATTTCTTGCAGAAATAAAAATTTATTTTTATTTATTTATTTATTTATATATTTATTTATTTAACTGAGACCCACCGAATTGAGATTTTAATGATGATCGGTTACGGGGAGAATCGTAAAAGTCAAGTTGAAGTAGCAAACTTATTTAATCAGAGGTATCCTCAGTTGCCTAATATTGCACAAGATACTGTATCTAAAATTTATGCACCGTTCAGAGAGAACTTGGACATGTCAAACCATTAAAAAGAAAACCGAACTTCATTGAAGATGAGGTGAAAGTGGATATTTTGTTAAGTATCGCAGGGAATCCAACGTCAAGTTCACGTCAAATTGCACGTCAAAATAATGTGAGTCACACAACTGTCCTAAGGTGTCTCCATGAAGAAAAACTTCATCCACATAAATTGACTTTTGTGCAGGAGCTAACAGAAGACGATCCAGATCGTAGAATGGATTTCTGTGAAAGAATGTTGGATAAAATTAACACAAATAAAATAGCTCTTGGCACAATTCTTTTTTCTGATGAATCAACATTTACATTGAACGGAGAGGTAAACCGATAAAACTGTAGATATTGGTCAGCGGAGAATCCTCATTGGATGCGTGAGACACACACTCAGTATTCTCAAAAGTTGAATGTTGGGGTGTCCTCTGGAGGCGTGTCAGCCGGGAGCTGACAGCCGTGCCGGGCGCATCAAGGAATTTGAATATTGGTCAAAATACTTGGGAATTCCAAGTTTGGCCAAATCCAAATTTCTAATTGACTCGATGCAGGAAAATTCCACTTTTGCTACGCAAAACAAAGGATTTGTTTTACATAAAAGCAGGTAGATTTTCTCTCATCGGTCAGTCGAGCTTGCCTCTTCTACTGTAGACCTAGTCGGTGCTATTATTGTTCCAACTAAGTTATTGTTTTATTTCTGATTTCCTGTATACCTTTTTATTTTAGCATTGTTGTATATTCAGACCTTTTTTAGTTAGAATATTACATTGATCTAAATTTGTTCATGTACTGATTGTTTGATATTTTATTTGATTATTTTGGTTGTTTATTTTTCTTGTATTTTGTGTCTAAGTTGTTTCTCCGTAAGTTAAGAACACTTAGAAATATTTATCTTGCTTTTTCTATTTTATATTTTGATTTGTACTTTGTCTAAGTAGTTCTTTCCGGTAAGTCAAAGAACTCTTAGAAATATTTCTCTGAATATTTGACTTGTTATTTTAATTGTGCGTCTAAGCCGTTCTTCTCCGGTAAGTCAAAAGAATACTTAGAAATATTTTCATAATCATTGTTGCATTATTATTTCCGATATTTTATCTAAGATATTTTCTTCCTTAAGTTAAGAAAATACTTAATACATTTGTCTCTTTCATTTTCTATTTTATGTTAAGTTGTTTCTTCCGTAAGTCAAGAAACACTTAGCAATATTTCCACATCTTTTCTGTATTTGATTTTTCGTATTTATAAGTCGTTTCTTCCGTAAGTCAAGAAACACTTATAAATATTTGTGCATTTATTTTACTATATTTGATTCTCTTGTTTATTTTCTGTTCTAAGTTGTTTCTTCCGTAAGTCAAGAAACACTTAGACATATTTCTATAATCTGTTTCATTTTTGCATTTCTCGTTTTATATTTTGAGTATTTTATTTTTCCACTCTAAGTCGTTTCTTCCGTAAGTCAAGAAACACTTAGAAATATTTCCATATTTTACTCTCACATTTACATATTTTATTTATCTATATTTCTGTCCTAAGTTGTTTCTTCCGTAAGTCAAGAAACACTTAGAAACATTTTTCTTTGCATTATATTTTTATACCATTTAATTTACTTGTTTACTAAGTTATTCCTTCCGTAAGTCAAGGAATACTTAGATCATTTTTACCTATCTGTTTTCCATTTTTGCTCTGTTACTTTGTAACTGTTCCTTGGAACCGTTACCTATAACAGATATTTGTCACTGGAACTGTTATTTATAACAGCGGTGGTATTTAACCCTTCTACCAGCGACAAACCAAAGATGGTGAATACCCGATCCAATTCCGGGGATAGGAAGAAGCCCGAAGAGCCGGCGATGGGTCCTACAGGCCCAAATGCCCCCTCTCAGCAACAGGGGCAGGTATTATAGGAGATCATATTATTGGTCCTATATTTGTAGATGGTAATTTGACAGTGGAAAATATTTAAGCATGCTAAGAGACGGTGTTCTTCCTCAGTTGGCTAACTTATATCCCAATTAAATAGATCCGTCCTTACCGCATAAAACTGTCTGGTTCCAGCAGGACGGTGCAACACCCCATTATGCTTTAATGGTGAGAAATTACTTGAATGAAATCTTCTTTAATAAATGGATTGGACGAAGGGGTACTATTGAGTGGCCAGCAAGGTCGCCAGATCTTACTTTGAATTTCTTTGAATTTTCGAATTTCTTACTTCGCCTTTGAATTTTTTTCTGTGGGGTTATCTCAAGAACAAAATATATGCAACACAACCAACTAGCATTGAAGACCTTAACAAAGGATAACTACAGAAATACGGAATATTTCACCTCAAACTTTAAACAAAGTTCGGGACGAGTTTTATAGGAGACTGTGTTATTGCCAAAAACAAGGTGGAGAACATTTTGAGCATTTATTTTAATGCAATCCAATCAATTACCTCGGGTATTCTATGAATTAATTGTCTTAAAGAAAACTATATTTAATTTCAAAATTTCACCTTGTATTCTTCATTTTAGACCCTACTATATCATGATACTATGATACAGTTCGTTGAGATCAGGTTGTTAAGGAGCTTTTACAAACATAAAAATATACAGGGTGTTTAATTTAAAATAGAGATTATGGACTATGTTAGACTTGCCCATGTATTATCACCCTGTACATTCAAATTTATGTTTAAAAAGCGCACATTTAAATTTAAAAGTTAAGGTATCTCAACGTTTTTTATTATTTTCTAAAATAAAGACACAAAAATTTTTATTCCGTTAGTGGTTTCCACACTGTATAATGGAAGTATTAAAATTATTTTAAAATAACTTTTATTTTATGTTAGGTTATAAAATGCCGCCAACTTGTAAAAATTCTGCAGACTGTTTCTGTTACATTTGTATTGAAATTACTCTAAAAACAACAAATTGTAATAACAGATCTGGTCAAAGATGCCTATCAGCTTTATTTTGGACCTAGTTAAGTTATATATGCCGTTTGCAATGCCAATGATTTAGAGTGAACCTCAGAATCATGAAAAAGATTGCTACTTTTGTATGATATCAACACGATGATTCTGGAGAAAAAATAAAGATAAAATTATATATTTGAACATTACATCTGCAAAAAGGGCAGTTCCTCATAATAAAGGCACCATACTTCCAATACCTCTAAAAAATAACGAGAAGATGTATGGAAATGGAAACATAACAAGACCCCCTCTACAGAAGACCTGTTGAACACTATAAGAGAAAAACAATACAATATAGAACTACTCCAAGAACAATCAATAAGAGAATTATACAAACAACGTTTAAACCAAAAATTAATAGAATTCAGATACGGCAACATCGAAGAAATATAGGAGCATATAAAGGCGAGTATAAAACAAGCAGCATTCGAAGCCCTTGGAGAGAAAGAACATATAACAAATAAACAGCACTATTATGAAATAAATGAGCCAACGAAACGAATAATTGAAGAAAAAAAGCAAATATACAGAAAATGGCTGACTATAAACAACAATGAAGTTTATAAAGAATATAGAGAAAAAGATAAAGAAATGAAAAACAAATAACAAAACAAAAGAATGAAGAATGGGAAAGAACCTGCTTAAATATTGAAACATACATAGGAGGTACAAGAACTTCGGAGTCAAGGAAAGTACTAAAAGGATTAAAACAAAACTCAAAGGAAAAAATTAAATTGGGAAATATACAGGACAAAGAATTAAAGGACTATTACAAGAAACTGTTAACAGAACAAAGACCACAATTCATTGGAAAAGAAAATAGGCGAAGACCAAGCAGATCCCCACAATAAGAAATAGAAATAACAGATAGGGAAATGAGAAAGGCCATACATGCAATCAAAAATAAGAAAGCACCGGGACCTGAAGGCATCTTACCTGAGTTTATAAAGTACGGCTCAAAAAAATTACACCAGATGATAAAATGGATATTTCAGAAAGCCATAAATGGAGAACAGCTCCCAAAGGAATGGACGGAGGCATATATGACATCTATATTTAAGAAAGGAGATAGAAAACGATGCGAAAACTACAGAGGAATAAGCGTAATATCATCAATAGGAAGATTATATGGGAAGATACTGCGAGAAAAGATAGAGCAAGCGATAAAAGGCAAAATCGGGGAGGATCAGGCAGACTTCACGGCAGGAAGATCATGCATAGATCACATATATACACTGGAACAACTGTTAATCGATTGTCTTTTGTCTGTTGGTTGATTTAACGAGAAACTCAAGTAGAAACAATGAAAAGAAAGAAAACTACAAAATTAACTTTGATTTTATCATCATAATGAGATAGATTTAGTAAAACTTTTTTTTTTATAGCTGACACTCTAATAATATCGTTTTTTGATTAAATTACGATTAAATAAAAAGTATATGTACTGTATTTATTCCCATAATAAATTTCGAGATTAGGGCACTAAAAATAACGTTATTATGCAAAAAAACAAAAAGACAAAAACATTTTTTTTGCAGGCGAGTGTAATATGAAATTATGATTTTTTTTAAATATATTGTCAAATTTATTGTTCACTTAAAGTAAACAATAAATTTATCATTTTAGATAAGATCTTAGATACCAGAATTCTATTCTTCTATTTCTACCAGCACTAAAGGGCATACTACAACTGTGGGTGTCCATGCATTGGCGAATGTTACGCAACCGTGACACTTTAGCCTTCTCGTTGCTACTATCTTTTCTTCTATTATTAATTGCTAAAAAGTGTATTGTTCTCCACTTAATATATATATATATATATATATATATATATATATATATATATATATATCATGACTATGCATTCTTCTTCCTTTGTATATATTTAAGAAAGTTGAACAACGTTGAAAATAGAAAACTTCTTGAATATATAAAAAATGCTTTACAAGTTTTTAAAAATCATATAGGTTCAAATTATTAAAAGAAAAACATTATATCTAATCTTACCAAAACTCCTGACACAATCACAAAAATAAACAAATGTCTACTAATAATTTTTGCTCTCATGGTAACTTGACAGCGACTAACAAACTATTTTTGCGAATTCGGTTTTATTCCTTATTTTAATTTGCATCTCTTATCTTTGATGCAGGCCTAATCGTGGCATTTTTTGGTTTTCTCTATATTTTTATCGCTTATTACATAAAATAATATCGTGTATGTATTATCTTAAGCATTAATATTCAAAATATTTAAGAGAAAGTTTTTCTGTTATTCGTATGGGTATAATATCAGAGCCGTACCGAGCAGTGATACAGACAATAGGCATCATTTTGTGGCACCGTATATTTTGATATAAATATATGTATGTTCAACTGTATAAATAACTGTTCAATAATTAAAAATCAGCCCAGTACTTTCTACATTATTCGTATGTTAACATATTTGGTTTATTTCAGCTAGAGGGAGCGGATTTATATGCGATTAATTTTGATGAAATATGCGCATATATATGCTGTAAAAAATTACGAAATATGCGCAAGATATGCACAAAAATTCAAAAACTGTACATTTCGAGAAACCAACATATTTTCTGTTCTATTCTCGTGGGTTTTATAAATATTATCTTTCAAATAAAAACATTATTTTTTATATATACGCAATTTATTAACCATTTTTACCGAAACTGATATCAATAGTGAAGTAGATCATTATCATCATGCAACCTCTTCTGTCCACTGCTGGACATAGGTCTCTCCCATTTTTCGCCACTCTCTTGAGTCCATCTTGAGTCTTTTAGTCTTGCTATGTGACCTGTCCAATTCCATTTCAGTTTATCTAAACGTTCTACGACATCAGTGATACCTGTTCTTTTCATTAGGTCTTAGTTTCTTATTTTATCTTTTTTTGTCACGCCGAGAATTGATCTTTCCATGCGCCTTTGTGCTGTTGTTTTTGTGAAAGTGAGAGTTTCTGCTCTGTCATAATAGGAAGAACGCATTGGTCAAATATCTTCCATTTCATAGCTATCGGGATGTTGCTTTCAAATATGTCTATTAGTGAACCATACGCCGCCCAAGCAAGTGTTATTCATCGTTGAAATTCACAGGTCTGATTATCATTGCTTATTTTGACTTTATAACCGAGATATATGTACTTTTCTGTCAATTCTACCACTTGATTTTGGATGGTTAGGTGTTCGCTGGGAACCAAATTTGTCATAAATTTGGTCTTACTGATGTTCATTTTTAGACCTATTGTTGAAGATACGTTTTCTAATTCTTGTAACATTTGTTGTGCTTCACGCAGATCTTCGGTAATAAGTACTATATCGTCAGCAAAACGCAGATGATTGAGCATTTCCCCGTCTATTTTTATTCCTCTATTTTTCTACTTTAGCATTTTAAAGGCGTATTCGAGGACCGTTATAAATAATTTAGGTGAGAGAGTGTCGCCCTGTCTCACACCTCGCTTTAAAATGAATTTCTCTAGTGGTATCATGTAGATTTACACGCATTGTGGCGTTTTGGTACAATGTTTGTACTAACTTTGTAAGCCGGTAGTCTATTCTACTATTGTTCAGAGCAGTTATAGTGCTGTCTAATACCACGGTATCGAAGGCTTTGTGAAAGTCTACGAAGATAAGAACCAGTGATCTGTTATATTCTATCGATTTTTCTATTAAGGTTTTTACTGTTTCTAGGTGATCGTTTGTTCTGAATGTTGAGTGGAAGCCAACTTGTTCTCGGGGCTGGTAGAAATCCAACTTTTTTTCTAGTTTGTCGTAATTATTCGAGTAAACATTTTATAGATGTGGTTCAATAAGCTGATTGGACTATAGTTTTCTAGGTGCGCCTCGTCTCCTTTCTTGTGTAGTAAAATTGCTAGGTGTAAAAAAGTGAAGTAGGTACCTATTTAAAATAAAACAACAATTTCAGTACATAATATCTTCGATTATAATTAACTATAATGTGTTTTTCAAATTTCAACAGAGGTAATTGGGACGTGTTTAAAATAACTTGTTAAATCCGGAAATTCTACACCAAAATCAATTTCAAAATTTCCATTAAAAATTTCGTAAAATGTCCTCCAAAGTTTTAAGGCCGTTATTTTTTTTAGAATGATACGAAATCACATTTGCAACCATTTCAGTCTTTTCCCGTTTGTTTTAAAGTTAAAAATGGCTCAGATATTAACGGTTCTTCTTTAAATTCAACATGGAAGCTAACTCAACGGTTAGATTTAGTCGCGATTTTAAATTTACCCTACTATCTAAAGGTTAGAATAATAAAATTAGGGGTAGCTGGACATGCAAGGTTAAGCTTTTTTTTTCGTATAACTCAACTGGACTATTTAATTTGGATTAAAAAATTTTTATTGACAGCAACTTGGAGGAATTGCATAAAATTCATAAAATCTATCATGTATCCCTGTATTATCTATGACATAATATGTATAAGTATTTGAGTCAAATGTTATACGTGGTAATTATTGTTAAACAGAACTTCACTTGATAGGGGTATTCAACATATTGAATTAATGAACAATCAATAATATTGAAACCATGATAACTGGCTAATGTTTACGAATTCGATCACAAAGACTGAGAAAGTGTTTGTGCTACTGAGCCAGAGAGTATCTAATATAAATCTAAGGTACACTTTCCTGGAAGAGTTAATTTGTATATTATTCTATACATATATAAATACGTTAGTGGCCAAAATTCTGAAAAATTAAAAATAAAAATTAGTGTTGTTAGCAGCATTACAAATATTAGAGAAAAACTGTGAATTCAACAGCAATGTGCAGCAAATTTTCATAGATTTCCAGCAAGCCTAAGATTCCATAAAAAAGAAGTAAATTGTGGATAGTAATGTTAAAAATGGGAATACCAAGAAAATTTGTTGAATTAACGCAAATGTGCGTGACAGACTCATATGCGCAAGTAAAGATAGGAAGCAGTACATCGATGTGATTTGGTATAAATTTAGGACTTAGGCCCGTGTCACCCCGTGTCACCTTTGCTGTTCAATTTTGCTTTAGAATATGCAATAAGTAAAATATTGTCAGAGCTGACAGGAGGATTTGCTGATCAAGGATCAAAACATTCTACAACAGACGTGAGAGAGGTGTTTTCACAGCTCGAGGAGGAAACAGGTAGTCTGGGTCTTCGAATAAATGAAAAAAAGACGAAATACATGGTAGAAACCAAAAATACAAGACCAAGAGTTAGGCAGAACATCAGTATTAATGATTACAACTTCTAAGTAGTAAAGGAGTTTACATACCTGAGGGCGATAATCACAGCGGACAACCACATAGAAAAGGAGGTCTCGGCAACATTATTAAGATCAAAGCTGCTAAAAAAAAATCTAAATTAACACTGTATAAGTCGATTAGTCGCCCAATTATTACATATGGCAGTGAAACATGGACTCTCAACCAGCGGGAAATCAATAAGCTTCTAGTATTTGAAAGAAAGGTTCTCAGAATAATATTTGGCCATCAAAGAGATGAATTCACAGGAGATTGGATAAGACGCCGCAATGCTGATTTGGTGACTCTGTATGGAACTAAAAACATAGACATATCAAGGCAAACCGAATAAGATGGGCAGGTCACGTGGTACGATCAGACGATGACAGAATATTAAAGACAGTGTTTTTTGAAAGACCAGATGGTAGAAGATCAGTAGGCCGACCGAGAAAAAGATAGAAGGATGATGTTAAAGCTGATTTATCTAGAATTGGGGTACAACAATGGAAAATATAAGCGCAAGATCGTAGAGGATGGAGGGCGATAGTGGATGCGGCGAAGGCTCACCCCAAGTTGTAAAGCCAGTGAAGAAGAAGCAGCATTCCCATTTTAGATTATCTATAATTTTATTGCTCCGTTGTATGTTTGACAAACTCTCCAGAATTTTAAAAATAAATTAAACAACAACAGTTCACGAAATGAACCAAATCTTTTGGTTTAATAACTCTAAACTAAGTTTAGATAATAATTTTTATCAGTTCTTTCTCGTTACTTGGATTTTCCGTCTTGATCATAGATTTTCTAATGGATTTAGATCGGAACTATTCCTAGGCCAATGCAGCCAAACAGTAACGTCATGGTTTCTCAAACATTCGATGAAAGCCTTGATCGTATAACCGGGTGCGCCATCGTGCTGGAAGATGCATTGTTGTGCATCCCCTTCAAATAAATCTCTGATAGTCGGTAGCAGTTTGACTTGCAGTATTTCTTCCTGGTATTTTTTTTTCTATTAATATGATTCTTCTTCTTGTAGTGCTTATCCGTTTTGGATGTTGGCGACCATTATGGCAATCTGCATTTTGCAAACTACTGCTCTAAAAAGATTTGTGGTTGTTGTATTGAACCTTTTAGGTAGATTTTTCAGCCAGGAAATCCTTCGCCTTCCTGGTACACGTTTTTCTTCTACTTTTCCTTGTAGAATTAGTTGCAGCAACCCATATCTCTGTTTCTCATGATGTGACGGTATTCGAATTTGGCAAATTGAAAGTATTCGATTTTGGCTGTTTTTATTGTGGTTATTAACTCTTTTCCTTTTTGCATTCTTAATAAAACGTTCTGGTTAGTAACGTGGTCAGTATAGGATATCTTTAGGAGTCGACGATAAAGCCACATTTCAAAAGCCTCAATTTTCTTGCAGGTAGCGTCTGTGATATATTATATATACAACAGCACTAAAGGCCTTAGAGGCCCATGACTTGAAAAGTTTGTTCTTTCTTCATTTTCGCTTTCCTTTATGTACTGAGATCTTCTCTGGCTCGATATGTGATTTTTCTCCATTCCTTCTTGTTATTCATTTTTCTTTTCTGGCCTTCTAGTCCAATTTCTTCCATATCATTTTCTATTTCTTGATTCCATCTATTTTTTGGCCTTCCTTTTCTCTTTTTTAAAGCTATAGTGTAGTTTAGTACCCTTTTTGGAGTCCTCGTGTTCGGCATCCTTTCTAGGTGACCTCGCCATCTTAGTCTCTGTGCCTTTATGACTCCTATTATGTTAGGTTGATTATATAATTTCTTTAACTCTTCATCTAATTCATGCTATCATTTAATCTTCTTATCCATAAACCGTTTCTTATTATTCCTCCATATATCTTCCTCAGGATTTTCCTTTCCCATATCTCCAGTAACTTTGGTTCATTTTTGGTCATTGTTCATGTCTCACTGCAGTATGTTACTATTGGTTGTATAGTTGTTTTGTATAACTGTATTTTTGCCTTTCTTGATAAAAACTTGCTTTTCAACATTCCACTAAGAGCATGTACACTTCTATTGCCTGCCATTATTCTAGGTTGTATTTCTTCTTTAATGTTTACGTGTAATGTAATTTAATGTAATGGTTTACGTGGTATTATTGCACCTAGGTATGTAAATCTTTCTACCATTTCGAATTCGTATGATGCTCTTTCTTCTACTTCTACTTTAAACTTTTGTCCATCCCTGAACTGATCATCTGTCCACTGCATACATTTTGTTTTAGTTTCATTTATGTAAAGTACCATTTTCTTTGCTGCTTTTACTATTCTCTGTACTTCCTGTAGCACTTTTTCCCCTTGCCAGCAACACTACATCATCCGCAAATGCCAAAACTTGGTGTCTTTTATGATATAGGAGTCCGTTTCTATTGATTTTCGCTTCTCGCATTATTTTTTCTAGGCATAAATTTTTAATTCTTTCCTCTTTATTCTATCGTATGCTTGCTGGAAGTCGATGAATGCTGGAGCGTCTGTGATAAAGATATAAAATCGTAGTTATCTGAATTTTATGGGTACTGATAAATCATGGAATCATGGAAAATATAGAAATATGGAAATACGTGCTTGGCGGAGGAAGGCGATGGATAGGGACGACTGGAGAAAAATTCTTGGGGAGGCTAGGACCCACACAGGGTTGTAAAGCCAAAATGATGATGATGATGATAAATCATGGCATTTGAATAGCTTAGCCATTTTTGAAACGCAGAACTTGCTTTTTTTTGCATAGTCCCAATTTTTATTGTATAGGAAGAAGGAGAGTGTCATGGTTGAAGAATTTAAGGGACTGGTTTAAATGCAGTTCTATAGAACTCTTCAGAGCAGCAGTAGATAGAGTAAAGATAGTGATGATGATATCCAACCTCCGATCGGGAGACGGCACTTAAAGAAGAAGAATTTTCATTGACGTTCGTACCAAGATAGGTGTATGTTTTTACTCTTTCTATTGGTTGACCATTCACACTGATTCTTTTAATTTGCTGTTCCTTCTTAGAGATCATCATACATTTTGTTTTTTTAATGTTCAGTGAAAGTCCATATCTCTGACTCACTTCTGTGATTTTATTCATTAACTCCTGAAGGGCTTGACGGCTGTCAAAATAGCCGACAGTAAAAAAAGTTTACCAACTTACATTTCTATACCTATAAAAAAACATCCTTTATTATGACTAGTTGATTCATAGAATTTTACTAACACTTATAACAATGAGGACTATTATTAATCTAAGATCACAAAAATTCATAACCTTTTAAGCAATTAAATTCATAAAAACGGTCAACAAATGTAACGCCAATACTCCACTTTGTTTTTGTCGACAGCATGACTAAATAATAAAAATTTCAAATAATAAAGGTTTAGGGGCGTTTCAGGTGATACGAAAAACTTATTTGAATATGTATATACGCCTCTAACAACCTTGGAAGGTCATGCGATAAATCGATAAAATAAAATACAACAAAGATTCATCTAAATATCGTGATTTTTTGGTTGTATTATAATTTTTCAAAATCGATCAATTTTACGTTCAATTTCAACTCAATTCTCCATTTTATTTCATTCATTTAATTCTCTCTGGAATTTGAAGCTTTTCAGAATATATACTCTGAGATAGCGCGT
>NW_027312990.1:0-24369 GCF_040954645.1 Diabrotica undecimpunctata
CGCGCTATCTCAGAGTTTGGATACTATGCCGAGTTCTACAGTTAAAATTGTTATTATTAAATTGTTTTAGTTTATTGTCATCAAAGCATATGACAGTTAAAAACTAACCACTTGAGCGGCTAAGGAAATAATTAGGAAACATTCGTTGGCGTTCGCGCTGATTTTGTATTTAGCCCAAGTGTCTGATGAAGCCATGGTAAGCCGAAATGACCTCTAAATACGCTGTTGATTACCAATTTAAAGACTAGAGAATGACGAATTGTCCTACTAAACAATATACTGACTTTGATACATCAAAGCGATAGGACGCTTTTGCTAGAAGATCTAAACTTTGGCTCATTTTATATAGCGCAAAGAATATAAAACAATATTACGGCATTGTCCCCCCTCCCGTGTTTCATTTTGTATTTAGCCAGAATGCCAAAATGACGTCATAACACCCACTTGATATATATATATATATATATATATATATATATATATATATATATATATACAGTGTAATTGGTTAGTGTAGTAGAGCTGAGTAGATCCGCTATAATAATACATAGCAATAAAGGGTAATAACAAAAATGGGCAACTTTGAGGTTATATCACATAATTAGTTAGAATATTACAGGGTGTTCTATAACTTAGTGGCAGACCAAATTTGTGTTTTTTTTTCTGTTTAATGGAACACGCTATTTTATTTTATATTCGAAATTTTTTACGCGCTATCTCAGAGTGTACAAAGTTTTATTATGTCGTATAGAGTATTTACAAAGTTATAACCAATTTTCTATGAAAATCGTTAGAAGTTTAACTCACTGTACAATTAAATAGAAGTACAATAAGAATTATCTGTTGCCGCCACATTTTTTTATTAATTATCAAAAATTTCAAAAATTATTGATATTGCTAATTTTCTTTATATCGAACACAGGGTGAGTCCAAACGCAAGTATATCCTCATTGGCCACGCGTACACATAATATGTGTACAAATTAATCAAAATTCATATTTTTCATTGTACGTTTCTTAATTTGAATTTGGCGCCACATATCGTTTCTTGAAGCACATGTCTACTTGTTTATGTAAGAAATACTTTAAATTGATATCAGTACCTGGCAATTACGAGTAGTTCAACTGCAAAGTTTGTGTTTTGACAACGTTTAGAAAATGGATACTTTATGAGATAAATCTTATTAAATTTCTTGTAGTCATCGAAAAAAATAAATCTGGTTGTATCGTTTTCTAAGGATTAATTTACAAGATAGATTGTACAGTATTATTTAATTTTTAATTTCTGCAAAGTTATCAGTAATCAAAAAAATTTACTCACAGATGTGTACATTTGGTTTTAATGCCATATTTGAAAATGCTTTCTGAAATTTTATTCAAAATGAATCTACCTTTTTTTAATATTTAGACGCTGTAGAATCTTTTTTTTGTATTACTTTTTCTAGAGTAAACACTACTTAGCTAAAAATGTTTCTTTTTTATTGCCTCTAATACAATGACGAGTAAAATGTACGCATGTTAATATAGTGTTGTATGAACCCAACGGTCACATATGTGTACATATATTTTTTTTATATTTAAGAAAAAAAAAACTCTCTGATTAATTTTGCATAAGCTCGGGTCTGACGAGTATTTTCTCAGAAATTTGTAATAGAACATAGTTTATGTTACTATCTAAAAGAAAAATTACCATATTTTAATTTTTAATAAATATTCCCTATCTCTAAGTATATTAGTTTTTGAGATATTTTCATTTTTCAAAGCAAATTATCAATAAGGTGTCTAAATTTTTACAAATTTTAGGTAAGTCATGAGTCAATCTAAAACTGACAGTTCACTCTTACTGATTATTATTAATAATGAATATAACAATGTAACAAATAAAACAAAACAATTTACTATTGATACATTTTACAAAAAACAACACAAACACAAATATTTAATTACATAAAGTGTTTAAAATGACCTCCTAAAATATTTATGCACGCCTGAAAACGGTCATTGAATGAGTCACTTATATTACGAAGCATTTCTACACTAACACATCGAAATACATTTCGTATTCACGCGCTATCTCAGAGTCTCATTCGTTGTTGTTGGAGGTATTTTATAAACTTCATTCTTAACGTCAGTAACCCCAAAAAAAATAGGTCAATTTTATTAAATTTTGTGATCTGGGTAGCCACCAGTTCAGTTTTTGAAAAGATTATCTTTTCAAAAATTTTCTGAATTAATTTTTGGTGCAATTAAATATGGTAAGAGTGCATTCTGTTTTTTGCAAGAATTCTTTGCACCGAGTAGTATGTTAGTTTTTTTTTCTTTGAAAATACTCAGTATACCTACTTTTATTTGGATTTTCAGTAACTGGCAGAATTACATTTATTTCGTTTTCCTCTGTCAGTACTTTTTGTTTGTTCATGTTTTTCATGTCTAACTAAACCAATGCAGTAAAACCCATCTTCCAATCATTCAATGCTTCCTGTTGGAGATTGTCTATAATTCTTACTGATAATAACGCATTTTTATTACATTCTCGCCAGTATCTAGATCATATTACCAATTTATTCATAATAAAAATAACATTATTTATTTAGTAAGTTTATACATAAATAATTATAGTAAAATGTCAGTTTTAAACAATTCAGTCACTTAAAATTTTTTCATCAAATTCTAAATATCTATGGTAATTTCCGATAGTGACATAAATACAATGTGTTTAAAATTACTGAGAAATTAATGTATATGAACTTAAAGAAAATATTTTGACAGATATGCCACTTTCGGTTATACCGGAAGTGAACGGTAACTTTGTTTTTTAAATGGAACACCCTGTGTATTATTGTATTTTTAGATTCTGCACTAAGATTATATATACAATTGTAAAAGGACCCATAGTTAAAACTTTGAAACTATCTTTGAGCTATTCATCATTTTTCAAAAATTTTGAAAAAAAGTTAATACCTCAACCATTTACAATCATCATGTTTTCAAATTCTTTGCACGCAAAAAGAAATCTAACCTTTCTTTTAGGAATTAACATTGAAATAGAATTTCTAAATGCAGGGTGCACACAAATGATCCGCCATTTCTGTAAACTTTAAACCCCAGTAAGTCAATTATTTTAAATAAACACCCTGTATTTTATAATTTTTTAAAAAAAAATATTAAATTGTCTTTTAAATAGTACTAGGTTTCCCTCTAAATAAAGTTAATACTTTTGAAGATAACATAGATTTCAAAACCGAAAGACGAAAAAAATTACAGGGTATGTCAAAAAGAAATAAGATTTGAAAGATGTACACTGGTTACTTATTTATATATAACTTAATTGATTATTTTATCATTTATATAAATTAAAAAAAAAAGAGAAAAACATATTGGATTAAAAAAAAAACAAATTTTTTATTTATTTTTGTTTTATATATTTTTTCTTCAACTTCTGTGTCAGTTAAATTTTGTACACGTCCAGGCCTAGGTCATGATGCAAAATTTGTTAAGTTGTGGTCTGTGAAAGGCTGAGTTCTTATAAGCGACTTGAAATTGATCTCCTCGGATTCTCTTGCACACTTTCACGGCAGGGTAGATGTTTTCGCCAGATCTTGCATTCCAATAACTTATTGAGTGTTAGTTAATTGTTTACTAAACCAGTGGACTCAAATTTATTTACCACACTGCGAATATTTCTCTTTATGACGATCATGCTGACCATAAAATGAACGAAGCGCACGAAATGTTGCCTGACCAGAACACCCATTTTAATAAAACAATTTTACCCTTGTTCCTGTACGCTTCAACCATCCACGGTAATTTGACAAAGAGCCAGTCTCAGTAACTGAGCTCCACTTTGTCAAAAGTATTTTGAAATATAGACGTATATATGTATTAACCTAGACTAAGCATGCCAGCAATGACCAGTGACGATAAAGCCCGCCACTCACGTTCCAACGCCGCAGTACAATTTTGTCGAATGCTACAAAATGTACGTTCGCGTACCACGCGTTTGAGCGTGGTGTTACCGTAGCATGTTCAGAATTTTATGGACGTATGCTAGAGACCATAAAAAAAAACGAGATTGATCCAACATCATCAAAATAAGAAAGGTCCAATGCCTCAGTAATGAGTGGACCTAAATATCGCTTATTCCGGTTGACTATTTAGCCGCAAAATCGAAGAAAAATGCTGGGTTGGAATGCAAACAACTGTCCTGGCTGCATAACATTAGACAATGGACAAGTCGAACGGTCCAGGAATTGTCGTACCTAGTTGTTGTCGAGAAACGTTTCACCAGTTTGTTAATACGATGATAGCCAAAGCTTGAAAACAAGTAAGACATACAAAGAAGAAGATAAAGGCGTACTGCGCTCAATGGAATCTCTGTATCATTTTATCAGTCTAGTATATCGGAAGTGAGAAAAAAAATACAAAAACTTTATAGCAGCCTTTTTAGAGTTAAGAAATGTCAAAGTTTGAGACGAACATATATTTGACGCATATTTGACGTCCACAATTTTCAAATATGTGTAATTTCTGTGCTTTAGATTTAGTTTTTATTTATTCGTCTCCTCCATTCTACTTATGTGGTTTTTATTTATTGTTATGTATAATTGCTTCAATTCAAACATCTTGACAAACGGCGACAAACAAGTCAGTAATACGACAGAGTTGGTTGGGTCGTAAATTTGATCGTGTGTATTATGACGACAAAATCGTACGACTGCAAAAAAATCATTTGCTGGTAAATTTCAAAAATGTCTTATAGCTAGAAGTTTTTAAGAAATTTCTTTGACATTTGTAAAGACCAAGAGTGTCTTGTGTCTTGTTTATAGTTGGTAAAAAAACAAAATTAATAATTTTCGAACATGTTACAAAAGGGAATTAAAACTATCTGGATGTAATTGCAATTATAAATGTTCGTATTCGACAAAATCGTACTGCGCCGTTGGAACGTGAGTGGTGGGCTTAACATCTTTTGCGGTTGTTCGATCTGTCTCTCTCTAAAAAGAGACGCTGCTATACTTACTGATGTAAGATAAAAAAGCAACTAACAACGACAACAAAGATGATATAGTCACTTAGTTCTACATGTAATTACTACTTTTAATGCGAATAGGTCACAATTTAAGTTTAAAATAAGTTTATTTTACACGTTTGGATTTCCCCAAATCGTCATAAGTGGAAATCGAAAAATTAAAAATAAACTTATTTTAAACTTAAATTGTGGCTTATTCCCATTAAGTAATAATTATATTGGTATTATTATTATAATAATAATTATATTTTGATTATAATGCAATTATAATTCAAATTTTTTTTAAATACACATTTATACAAGGATCACTCAGCAAGAACATAATATGTTCTGATTTATGAATTATATTTTATTCTAAATAGACTGTAATAAATATCTACCAAAGACGGTATACAACCAAACCGGGTCAGAATGTTTGAAGAATATCCATTATTAGATTCTATGCAGATGATCAAATATTGAGTAGGCTATTTAGCTTAATTGGATGTGATAAGATATTTTGTAGAACAGTTCTAAGTACATAATTCAAAATTAAAAATTTGCTATTTCTCTAAATTTTAATATTTTGATAATAAATCTTGGAATCAAAAAATATAATAAACAGTTGAAAAGGACAAGATGGTGGAATAAAGAAGTGAAGACAGAAATAAAAAAGAAGAAAATAGCATGGAAAAAATACATCGAAACGAGATTAAAAGAAGATAAAGAAAAATACTATACTCAGAGACGATTGGCAAAAGACAGTCACACAAGCAAAAGCAAAAACATGGAAAGAATTTGGAGAAAAACTTCAGGAAGAATATATAACAAATAATAGAAACTTTTGGACGACAATACGATACATAAGGCAGGGAAAACGAAAGGAAATAAACACAGTAAGAGATACTTCAAACCAAATACAAATAAGCCCAGAACAAATAGCTAGGGTATGGAAAGAATATTATGAGAAAAAATTTAATACCGAAGTGATAAAGGAAGACAATATAATCAATGAAGGCGAAGAAAACACAGAGCCAGAGCAAATAAGTAGAGAAGAAGTAATAAAAGGATTATCAAATATAAAAATAGGAAAGGGAGGTAGAGATGATAAAATTGAACCGGAAATGGTAAAATACATGGGAGAAGAAGGAATAAACTGGCTATGGAAAATATTTAAAGGGCGTGGGAAAAACAAACAATCCCTAAAGACTGGCAGAACAATATCATCGTGCCAATATACAAAAAAGGAGAATATGTAAAATGCGACAACTATAGAGCAATATGTCTGTCATCGGTATGCTTTAAAATATATACGAAATTAATAGAGAAGAGACTGAGACAAGAAGTAGAAATGGTATTGGAAGAAGAACAAACGGCATTTAGACCGGAAAGACAAACAAATGACAACATATATATCATTAGAAACCTAATAGAAAGAAGCATAGATACGGGGGAAAACTAGTATTAGCATTCATAGACCTAAGAGCAGCATTTGACACGATAGAAAGACATATTATAGGGATATGCTTGAGGAAAATAAACGTACCTAATGCATTGATAAAAATTATAGAAAGTACTTACAAAGAGGTAAAAGGAAGGGTACAAATAACAGGGGAACGATCGGAAGCATTTAATTGGAAGAGAGGTATTAAACAAGGAGATAGTCTCAGCCCTTTGCTATTCATAATAGTAACGAACAAATTGATAAGAAATACTAGAGTCAGAACTAATTAACTACAGACAATAATAGGTTACCGCAGATTACAACCGGTAATAATAGAGTCCTTAATGTATGCAGACGACATAGTACTAATAGCAGATTCCGAGAATAAAATGCAGAAACTAATGGATATATGGGTAGAACAAATAGAAGAACTTAAAATTGAGGTAAACGAGAAAAAAAGTAAGATAATGATAATAAGCGGCAAAGGAGATAAGAAAAATAATCAAATAAAGATGAAATGTAAAAACTTAGAATTGGAAATAGTAACAACTTACGAATACCTGGGAAGTATAATAACTAATGGCGGAAAATAACTGGGAAATAACAAATAGAGCAAAGAAATCAAACAAATTATATTATGCGTTGGCCCCAATAATGGAGAAAAGAGAACTTGCACGAGAAACAAGAATAAAAATATATAACACAATAGTGATACCGACTGTGCTCTGTGCAAGTGAAAACTGGACAATTCTGGAAAATATAAGAGCAGGAGAAACGCAATGGAGATGAGACATCTAAGAAGGATAGTTGGAAAGACAAAATGGGATAGATTAAGCAACGAGACTATTAGGAGAATGGCCAACCAGGAACCGATAATGAACAAAATAACAAAGAGACAAATGAACTGGTGTGAGCATCTGATGAGGATGCAATCCAATAGAATAACAAGAAAAATTTATGAAACAAAAAACATCGGAAAGAGAAAAAGAGGGAGACCAAGAAAAAAAAAATGGATACAGCAAATAGTAGAGGCGGAAAAACTGAAACAAAAATCACTCGAGAAATTGAAAATAATGGCAGGAAACAGAAAAGAATGGAAGAGGTGGGTAAATGGAAATTAAAATAGCTAGCCCAAATACGACACCCTGATAGGGTAAAAGAAAGGGGAGAAAGAAAGAAAGAAAGAAATTCTTCCACATTTATATAATTGTTTACTAGAAGGTTAAAAGAATTGTGATGCAAAATCTTTTCTTTAATTTTTAGCTTTCTTCGATGAACTGCCTTTGGTTAAGTCTGAAGAAATAAATTTAATAACAGATTTCTATATCACCTTCAAGGATTAGTAACCAATTTACTAAAATTAGTGAACATTTTTTTATTGTACAATAATTGTAAATTAAAATATACCATTTTTTATTAGCAAAATTAAACTTTTTCTTTTGTTTCAGGAACGACTTTCCATTGCGCCCTATACCAGAAGATGACGACCATCCTTTTTTACTCCTTGCACAATGACGCGCTATCTCAGAGTCTCTGGTTATGGTTCAAGACTACAATATTTTTTATAGAAAAACGCCAACATCACATACTGGATATAGGGTGACTCATACCGCTGTACCAGGTGTTGTTAGTCATGGAGTACCTGATTGGTTATATGAAGGTGAGTCGTTTACTTCTTTTACTATATATGTATAATTAATCTTGTTTATGCAGTTTGTTCACATGGCAATTATAAAATAAGTAATTTTTCAGGATTGACAGGGATTTCGGGTTAAAAGTTCATTTGGCACAAATGAAAAATTTTCTATTTCTAATCATTGGTTTAAAAGATCCTAAACTATTTATGTAGGTTATTTTGACACTAAGAACTATATAATAATATTTTTAGACATATAATTTCCTTGCCCAAGCACACTGAAAATATAATTGATAGGGAGTCTTAAAGTTGGCAGCAACTGAAGATTTAAAATCGAACAATTTCATCTTGTACGGCCAATTTCAAATAATACTGTAGATAACACAATTCTGCAGACTACAACACATGGGACTCCTGTGACCTCGTTAATATCCCATAATTCTTCCTTACCATACTTCCCTCAAGCTACAAACTTACTAAATTATTTAAAATATATTATTTAACCATTACATGTTTTCTCACAGTTTAATGCAAAGATGAGATCCACATTAATGAGAGAGGTGTTTTTGAAACCTTGTTAGCACCCTGGCATGTTAACGTATTTGAAATTACCTCTCTGTTGGTTGGAGCTATAAAAAATGTCATTTTTGTTTTGTCGGGTGTACTCGTACTTCTTTTAACACACTTTTAAACAGAATACTTGTTGGAATATCTCTTCCTATTTAGCATTAAGAGTGTTCGCATTGGTGCTTCGTTGGTAATATTACATTGTCATTTACAACTTTGCAACAAATTGTTACCTAGCTATCTAAATAATGCTATATAATGCTACCCAAAGTTAAATATAAATCATAGTAATGCCTATTATAAAATAATAGCATTGCTATTTTGGAATTTCTATTTGTCCTCCTTATTGGAAAGTTTTTCTGTTGCTTACATTAAGTTTTTTTGTAACACTTTCTTACAACATTTTATATCTTTTACAAAACTGACTTGGTTCTGAATATTTTCACATAAAGCTGATCGTTTTGTGTTATATTATTATACTATATTCCTTCCGTTGGTATTTTTTGGGTAGTCTCATGTTAGGCATCCTTTAATCTGTTTCAACCATCTCAACCTTTGTGACTTTATGATCCCTACAAAACTCGGTTCTCCATACATCTTCTCTAGTTCAATATTTGACTTTTTATTCACATTCTATAGCTTTCTTTCAATATTCTCCTAAGAACTTTTCTTTCCCATACTTGAGTATGACTTGTTTTGATTTTTCATCGTCCATGTTTCACTCGCATAATATTATAATGGTATAAATCTCACCATTGTCTTATACATATTCTTATCTTAGCCCTTCTAGATATGTTTTTACTTCTTATTAACTTGTTTAGATAAAGACACAACGTTTCTTCTTCTTCTTAACATGCCATACACCAAAGTGCGTAGGCGACTATCTCATTACTAGAATTCTGTTCTTGGCGGCGTGACACAGCTCGCCTGTATTGTGTATTCCTGTCCATTCTTTAATATTTCTTAACCAGGATAATTGTTTGCGGCCAGCTCCTCTCCTACCTTCGATCTTCCACAACGTTTACCAGCTATAATTATCGCTTGAATTTCTTCTTTCACATCTAGTCTCCTGATGTCGCTCCTAGCTACTGGAACCCATCTACTTCTCAGAATGTATAATTTTTCCTTCTGTGTAATTATTTTCAGAGGTTGTCTTTGTATATAAATTTCGTTCTGTTCATCTCCATATATTTGGTCCTTTGTTCGTTGATTTATATCCGTTTTTTTCTCGGTATTGCTTCTGTTTTTTTTAGTATTTCTTGTAATTATTGTTTACTTCTGGTCTTCAGTACTACATTATCAGCAAATGCTAGACATTGGTACTTCCGTTAATATATAAGTCCTGTCCTATTGATTTCGGCTTCGTTGAAGACATTTTAAAGTAGATATTGAACAACAGTGATTACAGTGGATCCTTTTATTGTATCCCTGACTTAAAACTTATTTTTTTTACATTTATTTTAACCTTATTCTTTGTTTTTCTGGGTTGAACCGTAATATTATGCCCGTATACTTAGTATGTCTACCGTATTCTACAACTTTATTCGTACCAAAACTTCTGTCATCCCGTATATCCTGCCCGCTAAAATAATTGTAAATGGTAAAATAATTGTAAATGGTTATGGTAAAATAGTATGTGACAAAACGTTCTTCGATATTTTTGGGATGTCCAAATTTAGAGTAAAGATAAACGCCACACTACTGGAGAAATACCTAAAACATATCGCGGTGGTGATATTAAGTCAAAATAAATATTTTAAAAGACAAATTATGGTGAACTATATTGTGATATATATTATGATTATAAATATTGTGAACTATATTCAAAATACAAGTATAAAATGCGTCGAATCCCGTTATGCCCGAGATAATACTTTCCTAGCAGTCTTAAAGACGGCTTGTAGAATTGATTGTTGCAGCCTTCTAAGATAATCAATATCTATTAGCTATACTAGGTACCCAGGGTAGATTATTCCTACCTAGATTACGCTGGTATGCAGCTTGTATTACATATCTTCAGTTTGAGAATGTTACATCTGCGCAAGCAACCTCATGGATAATTATCTGACCTGATTCTTTTCACAGGAATTTTGGTAGAAGAGGGTTATTCTCTTCTTTTTTATTTTTATTCAGAGGTTTTCTTGTTTGATAAAATTCTTTTAAAACAGCTCTCCCCAATTTTTTCCTTAAGTTTATCTTGAGGGATTCCAGGATATGCTATTTTATACTGTATTCGCAAAAATAAACAGTAGTGAAATTTAGACGGCTATGAAATTAACTCTCTAGATTGAACAGCGTGCATGATAGGGCAAATTTCTGGCGCATTGATCTGTTAGTTATAAATGGTTCTGAAAGGTCCCTTTGTATCCATACTTTACATTTACAACTTTTATGATGGTCATTTTAATGAATTCTGCCAACGATTTTGGTATGTCCAAATTCGATCATAGCCGAATATATTGGGGTATGCCATTAGTATCGTAGACTACCTTAAAATCTACGAATATGTAATGAAGGTCTCTGTCATACTCCGTCCGTTTTTTCTAATATTTGTCAAAAAAACTCTTTGGCTATTATATTGTCTGTATACTATGCCAATCATTCGTATGCCGTATTAAGAAGGGAAAGTCCTCTAAAGATGGAAGAGTCATGCTGAAATCACAATACTCTGGGGTATAGTAATTTATGAATAATAATTTACAAGCAGGAGAATTTGGAGTAAAGTAATGTACTAATAAAGAATGGCTTAGCTCACAGGAATCAATTTAAAGGGCCAGAAAGACACCAAATCTCAAGGGAGAGTTCGGGCTAGCTTTTCTACACCTAGGATTGGCTTTTGGATAAAAGACCAATATATGAGATTAAAAATTATAAACAAGGGAAAAAATGAGATCTTGTAACACAAACAATAAAATTAGATAGAACAAATTGGAATTAATCTTGTATTGAAAAGCACTATAAGTAAACATACGAAGTTGCCTAAGGTAGTGAATGTGGGCGCCACTCAAGCCTTGCTTAAGAAATTTAGAAATGAGGTACAACAAGAAACAGGTATACCTAATACAATAACCTGCAATTACTTTAAAGAAAACCACGGTTTTACCTTATAATGCTATAATATACTGGTTAGTAGAAACTGAAATAAAAAGCTATATAATAATGACAACTATATTTATAAATTTTGTTCAACAGTTTAAATAATTTACTTACATGTAAAAGGAAAGCTGCAATAACAGTAGTGGTGGGTGTATAGAGGTAGATAGGGCCTAATAGCCACGAACAAATAAAAATACCACCACTAGTGTGCCAAGTAACAAGGATATTAGTAAAAACAATAATCTAAAATCCGGGATAAATGCGAAATAACTTAACACTAAAAGTTAGTATTAGAATACAAAGTAAACCTAAACTAGGTAAGGTATTAAAGGTAAGAAAAGAACAACTATTGGTTACAATAAACGAATACCTTACCTAGCAGACGCAAAGGTTGAGGTACTCACCGTTAGGACTATATGTGTCGAATATAACTAAATACTAATTAATATAATTAAGACATTTATATCAAAATATGTGATAGAATGAGGTAGGGCTCAGAGACTATATAAAAAAACCTATCTTCAAAAAAACCCCCTTAAATTTTCCTTCCCTTATTTAAAACCTACTATCAACTTTAATTACAATCTCTCTATTTATAAAAAACTAGTAAGTTTACTTGATTATATGCATTTAAGCAGTTTACACTGATTGTAAATAAAAACAAGTAACAACATTTGGATATACTAATGGATTTACAGGTATTTACTATGAATTTAAAATTAGCAAACGCTTATCTGTTCCAACAGCTGGTTCCACAGAACAACATTTCCACATAAGGTTTAAACCCTACAAAAAACCAACGAAGATGAAAAGCTGATTGAAATAAGCCAAGCTGATTTCTCCAAATGAGTTGAATGGGTGTATGTAAACTATACTCTGGATGGGTAGCTGGTGAGGAATTTACAAAATAACATCAAGAAAATTCCAATTGTTTCTAAGAATGGTTATAACAGTACATATTTCACATCGGATCGTTCGATAAACGGTCAACGCCGCTAGAACTTTTTAATGTATTGGAAAAACGAAATATGAAATTATGACATAAAAACCGTTGATTCTATTTTGTTTCTTACAAAATGAATAACGGTATATATGGATATTAAAAGAACCGATTTTATAATAATAAATAGTTGAGATTGCTTACCTGAGACAAGGTGCGCGGCGTTAGAACTTTAGAGCGATTGTCATTATGGCTGTGGTTTATTATATAAATTAATATTATTTAAGTTTCTTGCTTAATTTGAGTTGCTTTATTATTTAATAATGGTATTGACTAAAATTTCGACATATGTAAAAGACGCATTTACTTCTGAAATTGGTTAAAAATTCGCCACCAGAGATATAAAAAGTTGCTACGCACTCTCAATTCTTGACCCCAACTGACGATCAAACCAAAATTTCGCTTCTAGCTAGCGTTAAGGTCGGTACCATATACGAGCCAAAACGGTACGCATACGGTATGCGAACGCTATATTCGTTAATGTGTACGGCAGAAAAAAACCGCTTGCGTACTGTTTCATCGTGACTCGTCGCGAACCAAATTGTTGCGGTTTATTCCACGACTTCAAAGGAAGCTCGTCTTTCAGTTTGGACGCGCTCACTAGACGCAGCGAACATTTTATTGTCTCATCAAATCGACATTGTTGTGATATGACGGGTTCCTTCCTAGAGAGACGTGAGAAAACAGTAAACTGATTATTGTACATATTTTTATCTTTGTTAAACAAGCAAAAACAGAAACATAAATCAGTACCCAAATTATAAATAAATGAATCATTTCGCACATGTGTGTTCGTTGTTGGTTTGTCGCTTTCCATGGATCGAGATAAGTATGCGATCAGTACGATGTAGAATATTTTCAAGGATCTGTACGCGTACTGTACGTATACCGTTCGGCTCGCATATGTGTACCCACCTGTAGAATATTTTTTCAAGGATCTGTAAGCGTACTGTACGTATACCGTTCGGCTCGCATATGTGTACCCACCTTAAAGGTGGGTACACTATGCGAGCCGAACGGTATACGTACAGTACGCGTACAGATCCTTGAAAAATATTCTACATCGTACTGATCGCATACTTATCTCGATCCATGGAAAGCGACAAAACCAACAACGAACACACATGTGCGAAATGGATTCATTTTATTTATAATTTGGGTACATGATTTATGTTTCTGTTTTTGCTTGTTTAACAAAGATAAAAATATGTACAATAATCTGTTTACTGTTTTCCCACGTCTCTCTAGGAAGGAACACGTCATTCACAACAATGTCGATTTGATGAGACAAATAAAATGTTCGCTGCGTCTAGTAAGCGCGTCCAAACTGAAAAGACGAGCTTCCTTTGAAGTCGTGGAATAAACCGCAACAATTTGGTTCGCGACGAGTCACGATGAAACAGTACGCAAGCGGTTTTTTCTGCCGTACACATTAACGAATATAGCGTTCGCATACCGTATGCGTACCGTTTGGCTCGTATATGTGTACCGACCTTTAAAGCACAGCTACGTCTCATATCTTAATTTGGGCCATGGGCGTCTCTAAGGAGATTTTTAAGGGAGAGACGTGGTAACTGCTACAATGCACGTTTACTTTTATTTTATATGGGGCATATAATTCCAGTATTCCAATCTGCTTGTAAAGTGAATTTTTGCCCTACCTGTATTAATAGTTTAAAAAAGAGGGTTACAAATTTTTGATCGCAATATTAAATATCTTTGCGGGTAGATTATCTGCTCCGAGCGACTTATTCCTGGCTAGATACTGAAAAATTGCTTTATCATTTCTCCCAAACATAGAAAAAGTTGGTAGCACAGTTTCCGCCTGTTTTAATTCTATATCATCTCTATCTTCAACTCTACTTTATCCATTAAGTGGTATACTAAAGTGTTCCTGCCTACCTTCCCAGTACTTCTACTCTGTGTTCAAAAGAATTCCATATAGGTCTAGACTTGATTCGCTTGCGCCTTAAACTATTTTTCTTTTTGTTATAAGTTGTTTGTAAAATTGTCTGTGTTCGTGTCTATATTTAATTTTTCCATTTCTTCGAACTCTTTATTGATTTGCTGCCGCCTTTTCTATTTGTGCTTTTGTTTTCCCTCTCTTTTCTTTACTCGATATTCTTTAAGATTACTCCTAGTCCTTCTGTTAATTATTTTCAGATAAGCCTCATTCTTCTCTTTTGTTACTCGTTTGCATTTCTCATTAGACCAGCTGCTTCTCTACCCTTTGGACACCTCACCGAACACTTCATCTGTGGCTTTTTCAGCGTGGTTTTTATAAACTTCCAATTTGTGTTAAATTATTGAAATCTACTTTACTTCCAAGATGTTCTGATAGTTTACGACCTACGCATATTTAAAAAGTTTCTTACGACATCATTACACTTTAAATTATTAACGTCATTTGATTATTTTTGGCTTAGTCTGATCGTTCCTAGAGTTTGATATATGTGCTCTGAGACTCCCAGCTATGAGACAGTGATTGGAGTCAATTTTCTCTTTTCCACAAAATTCTCAAATAATATTTTTGAAAACGATTTGCGGAGTGGAGATTGAAACATCAAATTTTAGTTAGTCAAAAAATATAATTTTAATAATTTATAATTTTTAACTTAAACATACCACAAAAAACAGTTTTAGAACGCTTTTATAATTTTTAGTTTTTTTAAAACCCGTAGTTAATTATTAATTAAAAATACAAGCCTGTCAAATAAACACTAATAAACACTAACTATAAACAAAATTGCAAAAATACTTTAGAAGAATATTTCACCAATGTTTCTAAAAACTATCTTAAAAATGCTACAAAAAATACGACCATGTCACAGAAACGTCAAAGCCCAAAGCAGGCAATAAAACTGCTTAAAAAATAAAAACTGTAGAATGTAGAAAATGCAAGTTTAAAAGCACTTGACACATCATGTCAGATAAAACCAATTTCGAAAACACAAAACCTCAGCCTTTATCGGTAAACTCGGTGCAAAAATAAAGTCATTAATTAAAGCGGATTAGCGAGAAACTGCCAATAAGGAGAATCGAATTATTCGTAAAGTAATTGAGCATCTAATTAACTATCAGTATTAGAAAATTGTCCAATATGAATCAGGAATAAGGATGGGTTGAAATTTAAATTAGGATTTTTTTTAATTGTTAAAACATAAAAACTTAAAATTAGATGGTGAGTACATAAATATTGATTAACAAAAAACAACAAAGCGTGTATTGATAGAAGAGTATGGAAAAAAATTTTCTGGTGCCGTATGCTCTGCAGCTGTGTGTTTATTCTGGTTGGATTATGCGTAATGCTTTTCTTGTTATTGTATTAATCAGTTATGTTGCACCAGTTTCGTATGTCTCTGAACCATGAGTGTCGTTTGCAATATGGTCCTCTCTGATCTTCGATTTCTCTCATTAACCGTATCTTGAAAGTAACACAAACCTACAACGATGACAATAAATTTTCTATTTATCCTGGACAATAATGCTGTCCACTTAAAAAAAAAGTATAAGAGACTAAATAAAAAATTAGGGGATATGATACAATTAGTAAACTACAGAAATATAAATATGCTTAAAAAATAATAATAGCTATCAACAATTTAATACGAGGATTTTCATTAAATTTTGATACATGGAAACAGCAATATATGTTAAAGTTCCATTAGCAAAATTAATTCCTGTAATTGCCTGTATACCATGATTAACAAAAATTTTTATTTAAAAAATGTATTTATTAGTAATATTAATTTGTATAACAAACTTTAAATGTAGCTTCATTTAAAAAAAAAATAGAAATATGTATCTGTATCTGTAGAGTAGGGAGGGTGAGTTAAGTTTCACAGCACTTAGGCCACAATTGACCCATTGTGCATCCTCCCAGGGAGCTGTCTAGGGAGCATTTCTAGGAAGGTGGACAAGTCACCAGGAGACATCTCCCTTATGTGGCAGGTGTGGGCCAGGACTCGCGAACGCGTACTCTCGTATTAACGATAACTCTGGGCATGCACATAGGACATGCTCTACAGTTTCGTCTTCTCGTTCACACTTCCTACATAGAGGTATGTCTGCTAGCCCCAGCGTGTGGAGGTGTTTGCTTAGTTGACAATGACCAGTTAAAAAACCAACTGCCAAAGTCATTCCCAAGTAATTCTTTGATGTTGACTCTTCAAGGTTACTTAGTGTTACCCTGGCAAGTTTACATCCTTTCCCTTCTTCCCATCTTTTTACGGTTTGCGTATGGGAGTGACATTTGACAATTTCCGCAATTGTTGTAGTGGACCAACCAAAAAGATCCCCAGGTCCTAAGAGTCCCAGTAAAAATAGAATTACTTGGATAAGTACTCAAATGATCTACACTGGGTACACAAAATTTTTTTTTAACGAAAAGGTTTAAAACCAGTCTCTCTCATACAAAGAGTTATATGTTACTTTTTATAACTTCATCTGGCTCTTTAAAGACACTTAGCACACCTTAATTGTTTTTTGGAAAGTGTCCATCATGTTTCCTATTGGGAGGCCGAATATTTCCGAAAGGTCTAGAATTCATATGCATTGATTTGGCATTACAACATTACAGCGTTATTGTCATAAAAGTACTGTTTGAAAATAAAGAAGACTATTTTGTTGATCTTTAGCCTGCTGATACAATCTGCAACTATATACCATGGCCATGTTTCTAAGGTTAGTAAAACGCACCCACCACTATTTTATTCCTCTTATTCTGATCTGTAATGTGTTAGTTGCTGATCATGTAAGTCTGCACATCTATGGATTTATTATAATTTTCATATAAATCAGGGTTGAGAAACATCCACTTTGGCCCTGTCTTTACTTGTGCTACAGGTTCCATAGAGTCGTAATTTGTAGCCATAAACACTATGTTATTATCTTTTCATACAAATATTACATCTTGAGTCCTGTTATATTTATGTTTAATTTAACCTCTGTCTTATTTTTTAATTGTTTAGCATTTAATGGAGAATCTTTTTTGTGCTATTGCTCTTACAGTTCCAAAAAAGTTATCAAAAAATAATGTGTGATCTGATGGACAAGCAATGTGGTCTACTATATCCAGAACTACTTATCATCATAATGGTAGGCTACTTTTTTTATTAGTATTTTTGGCTCCACAATAAGTATCTACGGCATAACAATAACTATTGGCATTACATGACAACCAATTTTTGTAGCCGAATCTAATAGGTATACTTTAAATAAATTGCTTACTGGTATTTCTCCCAAAAAATTTAACCGTAGATTTATCGACACATAAATGTTCATAAAAAATACCCCACTGTCTGTAATTCTGATTCAGCCGTATTAGCAGAGGTTGAACTTTGCCACTTTATCATGTGGTGGTAATGCTGTATTGTCGACAAGGTAAATGTAACGTTTTATATCTAGAAATCTATTCTAGACATATATGCACAGATAAAAGACCACTTTAAATCTTCGGAATGACTCCAGTACGTTCTTTTACTGGGTAGTTGGTGTTATTCTGTTGTAATAATACACTGAAATATATTTTTGTATATTTGCCTTGGATACAAGAAACTATGATTGTTGCATTGAGAAGAATATAAATTAGTTTTGGCTAACAATGTTATCAAATATGTCGTCAGTGAATAATTTTCAAATATCTCAACTTCATTTAAGTCTTGTAATTTATATCAGTCAAGGTAATTTATTTATAGCCGCCGTAAACAAAGTTATTATTGCCAATATGATCGCCAACGTTCGATATCGGACAGGGTACTGAAAGAAGAATTTATGTTTAACTATTTCAAACCGGAACTTTTTTAAAATTGCGCAAAGACTAAAGCAGGGAGATGGGCCTGTCCACTAACTTTGTTTAACCTGGCACAGGATTATGCGGTTAGGCAAATGCAAACAGGACGAGGAAACCTACTGACCAATCGAACGGTTCAACTGACCGCTTATGCCGATGATATTAATAGTATGAGTAGAACATCAATAAGAGCACAGGAAACATTCGCAGGAGTAAAAAAGCAAACAAAAAGGCTAGGTCTAGAAATTAACACAGACACAAAAAACAAAAATAATGATACAGACGAGAATAAATATAGTACCACAAACAATATACATGAAGATAACATTGAAACGGTTGGAAAGTTTACATACCTGGGAGTAGAAATATATGCCGACGGATCAGAAAATGGAAAAATACGTAAGTAGAATAACGCAAGCAAACAGAGCTTATTTTGCCCTCTCCCCTATACTTTGGTCTAAAAATGTCCACCGAAATACAAAGATGAAAATCTATAAAACCTTAATTCGACCAATAGCATGCTATGACAGTGAAGCATGGGTACTCTGAAAGAAACAGCCAAAAGCAAACTCGACACATTCGAAAGGAAAGTACTGTGGAGACTACTAGGGACTTGTGAGGAAAAACGGAATCTTCAGAAGTCGATAGAAAGAGCTTTATCAACTTTATAAGGAAGCTCTACTATAGACTTCATTAGAATACAAAGATTGCAAGGGCCGGACATGTGATAAGGCTACCAAAAATGCTAGAATTCAGGGAAACAGACCGGTTGGAAGGCCAAGAAAGCGCTGGAAAAACACAGTAAACAGCGACGCACAAGCCCTTTTAGGAGTCCGTATATGGAGAAGATCAGCCACAGACAAGAAGAAGAGTTCAAACTGCTCATTCCACGCTGATCTTCCTACCATAATATTTTATTTTTTTTGTACCAGTTTTTTCCATTGTGGGCCTAAACCGTAGTTCCAAAAGGCACATCCTTTAATCACGTCTTTATCTGAAAAGTAATAAACTTTCAATTTTGTTCTACAACATCTTTAGGAGTGTCAAAAGTTACCATCCTCAATTTCTTTCTCATTGGTTAGTATATCTAGGTTTGGAGGAATAATAGCAATATTCCTAATACCGCATTTTAGAAGCACGAATATCTTCTGGTCAGAAATTTAGAGTTGTAGATCTTTTAAATTTCTTCGGACTCTTTCATAAAATGATGAATCGAACTCACTTTTTTATGAGTTTCTAGGTAACAAGTATTTCGAAACACTGAGTGGAAATTGTTACTGGCGACTGAATATGTATATTAGAGGCATAAATACTTCCTTCGTAGGGTAAGAAGTTGTTTTGACTGTAAGGTATTGGAGATTCTTAACTAATTTGGTTCTAAATGCCCCTTTGGCAATGCGGAATGCTGTGTTTTAAATCATTTTAAGTTGTTGGCAATATGGGTTTTAGCAGAGGTATATACAATAGCTCCAATAATCTATTTTGATCAATAAGTGACTTATTTCCACGTTAGTTTTTGGTCAAATACCATTCTGAAAAAGTTAATTTTGTCTGAAAATGCGAGTGCATCGCCAAAACAGTTTTAAAGGTGTTCTTGAGAGCCGGTGCCTTCTAGAGAAAAGCATGCATCTTGTTTTTAGTGGAAAAAATTGCACGCCTACTGACGTGGATTATATCTTGTTTATAAATGGATTCTTGTAAGTGTTTTTGAATTATTATTATATTTTTGGTCTTGAAAAATAGAATAAGATCGTCGGCATATGACTTCCCTTAAATAACGGGAGGCAGTAATCCAGTAGCGTGATAGCCACTCGAAAGTGAGTTGAGCTCATAACTGACAACTGGGTTGTTTTGTTTGTCTTGTTTTTTTTTTCGTTGAAATGGAATTATCAACGCAAATAAAGAAAGCTCTTGACTGAAGAAAGTTTTCTATGAATCTTAGCATATTGCCTCTGATTCCTCATTTGTGCAATTTTGATATAACATTAAACTTCCAAACCGTGTCTCTTGATAAGTTGCAAAACCGTCGTGTATCTCTAACTCTAAATCTAGTATTGTTGTCCACGCATGATCTAGTTTTAAGGAATCCACTTTGCGGAGAATTAAATGTTTTTACTATTCTAAGTACCACATAGTTTTTGTTTATAATTTTTTCTAGAACTTTACATGATACATTAGTAAGTGACATAGGCCGATACGAGTCCATGTTTGTTCTGTCTTTGTTGGATTTGAGCAGAGAAAATTATAATGCTGTCTGACCATATAGATGGTAAGTTCAAAGAAAATTGTATAATTTTAACAAGTCAAGACATTCCACTTCTGGAAATTTTATGAAAAAAATTAAGTTATTGGTATAACCGTCTGGACCTGGAGCGGAATTTTTAGTTGGCATTGGGGCACTCCATAAATTCTTGCATTGAATCGGTACATTCAGTATATTATACTCGTGAGAGTAGTACTCCAACTTTGTTTTTTCTGCGCTTTGTTGCTTAAACTTAATGCCCTGTGAATAGTTATCGTTACTTGAACTTGACTTAAATTTACTGGTGAATAGCTCGCAATTTTATTGCGGTCGCTAATAATTGTGATATATTTTGCTAGGAGAGGTATTTTATTTGAAGTTTTTTTTTCAGAAATTTTTCTTATTTTTTCCTCACTTTACTTGCTGGGGTAGAACTATTTATAATTGAAACAAATTTTTTACCATGATGTGTTCCTGCACTTTTTGTGAATATATTCAGCTTGTGTCCGATGTCTTATTTCTCCGATAGTTTCATAGTTGTGATGCTTATACCTATTGAAAACTCTTTTTTATGTTTTTACGGCTTCTTTGCTCGCTGGGAACCAACATGGTAAAATTTTATAATATTTTAGTGTTTTTGTTTTTCCAATATGAATTTCTGCTGCTTTGTAGATTATTGATATAAAGGTATCTAGGTCTTTATCTATGTCATTAAGAGTAATTATGTTGTTTATTTTTATTTTGTATGTATTTTGTAATATTTTCCCAGTTTGCATTTTAATATTCCATTTTGATGATATGTGGAAATATTGTTATTTTTTTGTTGTGAATAAGCAATTTTAATAGGGTAGTCACTTCCATGTAGGTACGAAATAACGTCCCATTCTAGTGTTGGGAATAACGTTGGATCACATAACGATATATCAATAGCTGACTGCCGACTCGGTTTGAATGCTAAACCTAGTAGGTCTACTATCGTTTAACATATTTAGATTTTGTGAGGTAATACTAAATTCCACTATCTTGCCTCTAGCGTTAGTTTTTGTTGAACCCCATATAGAACTGTGTAAAATTTAAACCCGCTCAAAATAATACGAGGGCTTGGAATATGTTGAAATAGGTTATCAAAATATTCTCGGTCTCTATTTTGACCTGAAAGTAAATATATATTGCAAATATTTATTGTTGGTTTTTACTGTAATCGCTACTATTTTAGAGTTAGGTGTGTTGATTTGTAATTGTTGGGTTCCATATTTTTTTATCGAAATTAATGGCTACTCCGCCACTGGCTATCTCAGCATTTTGCCTGTGTTTGAAAAATTTCGTATATTTCTCAAAACTTGATTGCACGGTTAGAATCTTGAAAGTTGGTATCTTTTAAACAAACTATCAATGGGTTGATTTCAGAGATAATATGCTTTAGAATTTCGAAGCCGCTGTAGAAACCGTTTACGTTCCATTTTATTATGGACGCCATTGCTTCTATTTACTATGTACTTACGCTGAATCTCGGAAAGAGGTCTCGGATTCTTCTTCTAGAAATATTATCATTGCTACTATTTCATATTTCGGTCTATGTAATAAGGGTGAATTTTAGATAATTGTTTTTAAAAGTCATGAACGTTCTGCGTGTCTTTGTTTCCTTTAACATTTTTAAAGAAATCTACGATTTGGTCAAAACTGAGTTTCAACGAGTCTTCTTCGAATATTCTCCTAAAGTAGGATCATTTTAGCCTGTCGCATAAGCAATAAAAGTGTCTGTTCAGATTTGTCTCAGGTAGTCAGCGGTTCTCAAATTAAAAATGTACGGTTTTCTTAATTTGATAATACGACATTAGGGATTTTTTTAATACAAAACTTTGTATTGTGTTTATAATAATTGAATATCATAATGTAAATTGATAAACATTGAGTATGAAATATACAGGGTCATTCACGCAACATGTTGGTTAAAACTTTTCAAAGTTCTGGTCGTCATTGGTTTCTGCAAACTTGGAATAATGGGTTATACAATGCATTCTTCATTTTTTAAATATTTGCATTCTTCTAGCATTTCCGGTTGTACCGGGAGTTCGCCATTAGGTTTCTTATTTTAAATAGAAACTGTGCTTTTTGTTATTTTTTTTAGAATCTACGTAAAATTCTGGATCAATTTTTATTGGGATACCATTCTCGAAAAAATTGACGTTTTTAAGATATTTAAAGTTTTGAAAAATGTTTCATATTACACATGCCACTTCCAAAAATTAATATTGTGGTTAATATTTATGCTGAAAAAACAAAAATTCTTTTTCAGCGTGTACTAAACTCTATTTTTATTTAAGCATAAAAAATTCGCCAATGTTAATACTGGGTGTTCAAAATTTTGAATTATATTTTTATTTTTATATTTTTTATAAATATATCTATAAAAATATCATCATCATCATCATTCAATCTTCGCTTATCCACTGCTGGACCTAGATCTCCCTCATAATTTTCCATCTATTTCGATCTTGTGCCTCTTGCATCCATTCCTATGACAACGTTTTAGATCGTCAGTCCTAACGTGTTGGTGGACGATCTCTACTTCGGTAGGCATCATCTCTTGGTCTCCATTCCAGTATCCGCTTTGTCCATCTATTGTCTGTCATTCGAGCCACGTGAGCTGCCCAGTTCCATTTTAGTGTTGCTACTCTCTCTACTGCATCAGCCACTCCTGTTCTTTGTCGTAGCTGGCGATTTGGATCTTGTCTCGTAGTGAAACGCCCAACATAGCACGCTCCATCGCCCTTTGACACACACGGATCTTTTGAACTGTTTTCCTTGTCATGGTCAACGTTTCGGCACCGTAAGTTAACACTGGCAAAACACACTGATTAAACGTTTTTCTTTTAAGGCATATTGGTATATCAGACGGCCCAAGTCAGTCTTATACGACGGAGAAGCTCAACGGTTTGGTTATCTTTTCCTATGCGAATCTCATGACCTAGGTATTTATAGGCCATTACCTGGTCTATGGATCTTGTTCCTACGCATATATCTTCGCTGACTACAAGATTGTCATCATCTGGGTTTTAGATATATTTATTTTCAATCTTCCTTCTAGAGAGGAAAGGTAGAGCTGATTTAAAAGTTCTTTGGCCTCATCTATCCTATCAGCTATTAGTACAAATATCATCTGCAAACCTTAGATGGCTAAGCTTTTCTCCGTTTATGTTTATGCCCTTGTCGGTCAGTTTTTCCCTTTTACATATATATTCCAAAAGCGTAGTGAACAGATAAAAATATATATCTATATAAAACAAAGACTTATTCCTACTTCCCACACACACCTTCCCAAACCGACCGAGGTAGGTTGTCCCTCCTGCGGTACAACCAGCCCCGGCTTTCCTCCGCTCCCCTGGTCTTTAAAGCCAGGTCTCGACTATTTCGCGGTATCCCCCGTCAGGCAATGGGAGAATTTCGTGTATTTACATTTAAGTGGGAGGTTAGCCCATTTGGCTTTATCGCTACACGGTCAAAGCAATTGTTCGGCGATCTAATGATGGTTGTGTGTGCCGATACTTGCTTTCCCTTTTCTGCACCAAGTGCAGTCGAGAGCTCG
>NW_027312991.1:0-24361 GCF_040954645.1 Diabrotica undecimpunctata
CGCGCTATCTCAGAGTATTTACTAAATAATTTTCCAAACATTCTCCCCCTCTAAAAACGAATGTTGTTATAAACAATTGAAATTATAATTGTAAAGAATGAACACTAAAAT
The DNA here is from genome assembly GCF_040954645.1 of Diabrotica undecimpunctata. Classification (NCBI taxonomy): domain Eukaryota; kingdom Metazoa; phylum Arthropoda; class Insecta; order Coleoptera; family Chrysomelidae; genus Diabrotica; species Diabrotica undecimpunctata. The sequence continues at coordinate 112 of NW_027312991.1, forward strand.
ATAGATATAATGATAATAGAATGAAGTAAGAACAAAAAAATATTGATTGAGAAATAGGCCGTGGGCATATTTTGACCACCAGACGTTGTAGAATGCCATCTGAAGCTGTCCTAGGACTAACAACGAGTACAATGCCGTCATTTAAAAACAGCCTCTAATTCTCGTCGTCCTAGCAGGAAGTAAAGAAATAAGGTCTGCGATGACGCGGGCGGTAATGATTTTTTGACGTACTCAGCTGTAGGGACTAGTGTCAATGATAATACCGTTGGCAATTTTTCTCTAAGAATTCCGTGGGTGTGAAAGACGGGAAGAAGAACAGCGTCGAAGTCTCGGCCTGGCGTCATGTGTAATAAAGAAGTCTTCGACGATAGCCGGTGAGTAATAATATTTTGACTCGCTCCACGGTAGGAGTGTGCCATGTAGATGAAAAATTGTAACAGCTGTGCCGGTGTCAAACCACGAATAGCCTAACAGGAAAATGTATTGAATGTTGCATTAAAGGTTTTGTTAAAAAAATAATTGCAGATTTTTTTATGAATTTTTATAATTTATGTATAAAAAGAATTAGCAATTAAAAGTTAAACATCTTGATATTGTAAACAGGTTAACCGAAAGAGATATACAATTTGGACACTCCGCGCTATCTCAGAGTATAGGTAGCTTCAGGCCGCAAGATACAATTTAAAGAATTGTTATTGATGAAATAGTTGCAGATCGTGGAATAAAAGTGCTTCGTTTGCCGCTATATTGCTGTGAGTTAAACAAAGAGGTATGGCAGAAAATAGAAACATCCACCAACTGCTTTGGAATGGGAATTTTAGGGTTTACTTGTAAAATTCTTAAGATGACTCTGAAAGAGATCATATTTATCCTTTTGAATATATAATGAGTGTTGCCAGATATTAGGACATGCTGTATAGATATCTTTAATTTTTACTTCAAAAGGCGATTATAACGATTTTAATAACCGTCTATTTTATATATACTTATTTTTTTAATATAACTAAAAATTATATCATTAAAAAAATATTTACACAACACGTATACGGTATTTTGCTGTAGCTTATTAATATTATTTTAATTATTATTTAGACTGTACAACGTAAAAATACTGTAATTGTAAATTTAAAAGATCTCTTTATTCATTATGTGTGAAATCGAGTCCGTCGGACTATATATGATTTTTGTCATTTAAATAAAAACGCCTTAATAATATAGCGCAAGCTTCTTTTTTTTTCCTTATTGTGATTTTACAGTTTGTTCCGGGTATCCATTCTTTTGTTTATGCCATGAACATTATCTTCTGTCCGGACCGCTTCTTCCTTCTATCTTACCCTCCATTTTTCTTCTTAGATACCGTAAATTTTTGCGTTGGCGTCCACCGTACATTGTCTTATCAGGTGAAATGCTACATTAGATTACATTATGTCAGGTCGTTAAGGCCATGCAGCCTCACCACACTTCGACCTATAGAGATCTTTTGTGCATACCTTAATCTAGTTGCACTCTAGGATGCCAATACCTCTGATGCAGTTGATTAGCTTCCTAGGTGACTTGTTTCCTATGTCAGAGAGCGCTAGACGAAATGCTAGATAGTCAGGATTAAATTATTTTATTTTTAGCAATATTGTGAAGCATTCCATAACTACGTCCATTTTCCATTTCGTACAAGTGAATAGGCAAAACGTAAAAAAAACGTTTCAAAAATTTCTGGCTTTTTCTACTCAGCGAACTCAGTTCTCCATTCAATATTTTAAAATATTATATTTACAATATTACAATGTTGCTATATCAATCAAGTCCTTTAACTTAAGTGTCACACGTGCTAAAGTACATACCTACGACTATAATCTAATTTTATCAATAAAATATAATATAAGCTATTTTCCAGAAAAATGTTTATTAAATGTATCAAAACTGTATTTTAGCAATGAACTGCGGGTTCACTGGTTGTGCTGACAATGAAAAAACTTTGCATCACACAATTGTAGATTATTAAACATAAAAATGCTGTTTGTTAAATAAGGTATGAATTTTATATGCTATAAACGATAATTTTATTTATAACAATTCATTTAAGGTTTTAAATACTCTAACACAAAGTGCCTTATGAGTTGTACGAGTATAATGTCAGCTCGCAGCGAATAAAAACCAATACATACGTAAAATGTAGATTCAGAGATGCCTATTACTTTATCATTATAAATAAAACATTTTTAGCAGTTAATAGTTAAAATTTTTGTTAAAAAGTGGTGAATTAATTTGTTTATAAGAGTTTTAAACATAATTGAGCCGTTAATGGAAGCTATAGAACAATTCAAAACTAACATTTTAAGCTTTCGTAAATGTTTCTATGGTAATTTTGTGCCGAGATATTGAAAATTGATTTACGCGCTCCCGCATTCGCTGCGAGTTGATCGTGCGCCTCAGAGCGCGTTATTAAAAGTTCCATATTATATTGGTCAAAAATTAACATAGAAACATTTACCAAAGCTTAACATGTTCGTTTTAACTTGTTCTATAACTTCCATTAGTCAGATTTTTAAAGTTTATAGTTTAATTTTGTTTAAATCTCTTATAAACAAATTAGTCCGCAACTTTTTGGTGAAATTTTTAATGTTTAATTGTTACATTATAACTTTTTTATTAATAAAGATAAAGTCATTTTGTAAAGTTTTTTTAAAGCTGACACAATTAACTTTAAAATGACTGGTTTTGAAAATTAATCGCTTCTACGAAAGCCAACTTATACTTGGAAAAGCCCTATTAAAAGACTATTGTGCAATTGTTTGTCACACAATTTATTATAACTCCGGTTCTAACAATTAAAAACTAAAGGAACAATTTTCATAGGTATGCAACACGTTGCAGAGATCGTCACTTAATCGACAACGAAAATTTACATTTTAAACATCTTTGTCTAACCCTAGAAAAACATAGACGTATAATATTAAAGTATAACAACTATAACGTAACGTACTGTGTACGTACGTACTTAACATATTGTTAACATGTTAATATATACGTATATGTAGAAAAAGCTGTGTAAAGCCAAAGAATATAGACCCATGCGTCTGACCAAAAACAGATTCAGGTAAATAAATCCCAACACGTTGCAGAGATCGTCACAGAGATAGTTTTTGTGGAAAGATGGCGCTGAGGTTTTCGGCAATACGAAAATGTCTATTTTTAAAATAACCAAAAACAATACAAATAAATTACAAAAATAATACAACTGTGTGACGCTGGTATTTTCGTTACGGATAGATAGACAGATACACTCGCGATCATAAAATCCGGGTCACCTTGAAAATTTTAAGTTTCTTGAATATTTTTGCATCTGGTACAGTAATAACCTTTTTTTTAGGCTAATGTATTTTTTATTTGTCATCAATGTTTGTTTTGAAAGAAAAAAAACGGTTTTTTTATTCTTTTTATTGAAAAAGCAGAAAACAAACCAAATTGTTGAAACAGACATACGAAAGAAAAAATGAAAAATACAGATCATGGTAAAACATCAGTGGAATTTCAATGACTAATATCGTGTATTGCCTCCCCTTGCTCTAATAACCTCTTGCAGACGACGGGGCATATTCTCAATTTTTCTACGGATTACATATTGTGGTCTGTTACTCCACTCTCACTAACAGATCCTTAAGCTCCTGTGCGTTGTTAGGAGGAAGTGTATGGGTTTGAATACGTTTTTTCAAATCGTCCCAGTGATGTTTGATGGGATTCAAGTCCGGAGACCTAGCTGGCCAGGGTAACCTCGTAATTCTAACCTCGTCCAAGTATTGCATACTGATCCTGGCAACGTGCGGTCGCGCATTTCCTGCATAAAAACGGCGTCTTCTCCAAGCCCTGCCATTGGTGGGCATAACATGTTCTTCCAGAATCTCCGTAATGTACCTTCGTGCAGTTAAGGACCCATTTTCGATGAAGGGTAATTCTGTGCGGAAGTCAGAAGATACACCTCCCCAAACCATGACCGAGCCTCCACCAAATGGCATTCTTGGAGCAATGCAAGCTTGTGAATATCGTTCACCGGTTCTACTCCAAACTCTTACACGTCAATTGGATCCAATTAGGCAGAAACGGGATTCATCTGAGAATAACACTTTGCTCCAATCATTAATTCCCCAATGCGCGTATTGTCGAGCAAAAGCTAGTCGTGCACCTCAATGCGCCCGGCCAAGTGGCGGTCCTGTAGCCATTACTCGAGAAGATAGTCCAGAAGAACGAAGTCTTCTCCTGACTGTTGCAACGCTAACATTACAATTTCGTACTTCCTGTAGGCAATTTCGATGCATAACCGCAGTTGAGGTCCGGTTTCGTAAAGCCTGAAACACACGAAACGGTCATCTCGTGCCGTGGTCGTTCTTCTTCGTCCAAAGCCAGGTCGCCCGGTTAGCAAACTCGTCTTCTGAAAGCGTTGAAGCACTCGTTGAACCGTAGAAAGGCTTACGCCAACAGTTCTTGCGACTTGCCGTTGAGTGTGACCGTCTTCCACAAACGCAACAATGCGTGCCGTTTTAACAATAGTCAAGGCAGTTTTGGCAAAAAATAAACAATAATGGCACTAATAAATACTAATGGTGGCAATAATAAACGTTTTTTTCTTGCGTTTGAACAGAAAGTCGAAGCACAAATGAGACATTTAAAACAAGCGGCAGTTACAGGTACCGTTCATTTTGGGAAGTGTATAGTTTTCCGCGAAATCGGCAATATTGGAATTCTTTGTTACAAAGGAAACTGCTAAGCCGACAACAATTCTCAGAAACATGCATTAGTTTGTATTTGTGTTATTATTATTTACGATAAAGCTCGTTAAAAATGAAATAACGGCGATTTTCAAGGTGACCCGGATTTTATGATCGCGAGTGTATATATATATATATATATATATATATATATATATATATATATAAAGAAAAGAAAAGAAATATGTATTAGACTCAGTCATTCCTTTACTATCCTTTAATATTCCATTTATTAAAAAATATGTTGATGATATCATTTTGGCTATACCCAATGACAAGGTAGATGAACTATTAGACACTTTTAATGGTTATGACCCCTACATCCAGTTCACTATAGAGAGGGAAGATGGTAATTGGTCCGTCCCCTTTCTCGACATAAGGATGATCAGGGAAACCAACAACATCAAAATAGATTGGTATAAAAAACCGACCCATTCTGGTAGATACCTTAACTACAACTCATACCATAATAATTCTACCAAAGTCAACTTAATCAAACAGATGAAAAATAGAGTAACAAAACTATCAGATCCTTCATTTCATACAAAAAACCTACAAATCCTACAGAAACTTTTTATTTCAAACGCTTATCCAACACCATTAGTTAATAAGATTTTGTTTAATACTATCCATGACGAAGATATTTCACCTTCCTTCGCGACTAACAATGCTGATCCTGATGTCTTAAGTGGGAACCCAGTCTCGGATACTCCTATAAACAAATATTTTTCATTACCATATTTCAGAGATATCACTCCGGGGTTAACAAGGATTCTGAAAAGTGTTGAAAATAGTTTTGGCAATAATAATAACAACATTAAACTTAATGTAGCTTGTAGATCAGCCCTAACAATTAATAATCTTTATTCTAAGATAAAAGATAAGACTCCCATAGATAGGCTTAGTAATATTGTCTACAACATTCCATGTCTCTCTTGCAACAATTCCTACATCGGTCAAACATCTCAATTATTGAAATCACGTATTACACTACACAAAAGTGATTCTCGACTTCACCCTGACCGTTGTGCATTAGCCAAACATGTCCATTCCACTGGTCATCTCATGGACTATACTAACACCACAATTCTCCACCGTGAGAACAATAAATCTAAAAGAGAGTTCATTGAAATGTCTTATATTTTCCTTAACGATTTCTCCATTAATGTTAAGAGTGACATCAAGAATCTAAGCGATATATACCACCTGTTACTTAAATCAGATACCAAGAACAATACTATATCACAGATTACTAACTTGACTGATATATCCATTAACAACTAACATACCTTTATAATTAATTTTCATTAACAAAAAATATATAACATTCCCTTGCTTTTCTTAGATACGTCTCAATAAGATTCAATAATACATGAACAATATAATATAATTAAATAAAGAAAATCAAAATAATATTTCCCTTTACTGGGATTTAATTCATTCGTTTTTCACCAATGAACCTTAACGACATAAAGATTCATACGAACTAATAATGAAGTTGTCAGCGCTTGCGTTCTGGCTTAAACAGAACCTCACTTTTAACTATCTAAAAATCAAAAATTTAGTTATTGCCGACAATTCAAAGAATTACCTCCTTTTAAATGTAGTTGCATTGGGTTTTTCGATTAACCTTGGGTAAGCCTTTACGTGTCAAGTTCGAAGCTACCATACATTTCAATCCTTATAAAAAACTTTTTTTGCACATAGTAACAAAAAACACCACTATGTTACTAGCAAAGTTTTTTAATATTCTAACTCTACAATTCTAAGTTACGGTAAGATCAATAATGTTTTAATAGATAATATATAGTAGCTAATTATAATTTATTCTCTTTCAGCCCTGAAGAAGCCAAATTAATTCTCTTTGGCGAAAACGTTCGGCGAAACAATTGATACACATTAGAGTATTTCTTGCAGATTTCCCCAATATTTAAGAGTTTACTATATATATATATATATATATATATATATATATATATATATATATATATATATATATATATATATATATATATATTGATACTAAATTTAATTCACCTCTTGTGGTATTAGTTTAAAACAAATAGCACAGCATGGGAAATTAATAATTTGCTCGCTCCGGGACAACGGCGCTGGTGGAGTTTTTCACAAACCGAAGTGCCTCGGTTTAACAAGTACCCAAGAGGAGATTTTGGGATGTTTAAAAAGATGTGCAGGTCAAATATTTTAGTCTGAAGATGACCAATAGTCAGAAATACGTATATACGGTTGCCTTCCATGGATATACCTTTTTTGGTTTTCTGTTTTGCGAGACATGCCATTACATTTTACTTTTATTATTCACTCGCATTATCCTTTTCCATGTATATAGTTTGTTATTTCCTGGCAGTGAATATTTAAATAGAAACTTTTTTATTTCCTGGGTTTGTCGTCTGATGTAAATAAAACTATTTAACTTTTGCTTAAACGTTTCGGCAAACTTGCCATTTTCAATAAGCACTTTATTTTATTTTATAAACATTAGATTTTACAATTAAATTTCATGTTTACATTTTTTTAAAAAGTTTAACATGGATTAAATTTTTTTTAAAATGTTAGATACCAATTTGGTAAAATGGTAAAATGTTGGGATGCTATGGAAGAAACTACAAAGTAGAAAAGACTAAACAATTAATATAGCAAAACAAGTATATGAGTGTTTTGAAAAAAAGCGTGAAAAAGGGAAAAATAGAAATTAACAAACTAAGAATCAGCTGGAGAAGAAACTACGAAAGAGATGAAATATTAACAATAGTCGAAGAGTTGTAGACAAAGCTACATAGATAAAGAGAAATAGATAATAATATCCAACCTCCAATGACAGTAAAAACTGGGGTACTAAACCAAGGATCAGATTTAATGCCTTATATAACAAAATCAGAAATCCAACAGGCCCTAAAGAAATTGAAAAATAATCGAACGCCAGACAAACGGAATAGTGTCAGAAGCATTTAACATTGAAGGAGATCTATTACTTGAAAAATTAAACTACGTTTCAATATCTGCCTTCACAACGACAATATTCCAATATTTCTCAATATTTATTGAGCTACCCATGCTGTAAATTTCCTTAAATTTTTTATTTATTACTATTATTATTATCGGTGTCGATTGCAAAAACATTGTAACTCCTTAACTTTGCCTTTAGATTTATACGTGATAAAAAGACTGTCTTATTCATTACAACATTTTTGTTACTAAAAATTAATAATCTGCTCATTATAAACTTCAGTTCTTGCTAATTTAGGACCTGTTTTACGAGCTGTAGAAGTGTATAAACATATGCCATATTACATAATTATGCGTATGTAATAAACGGGCCTATAACTCTTTACTCTTAGTCATTTAGAATCTGGTAAATCTGGTATGCAATGGCAAATAAATACTTCGAATTCAATAGTTAAATATGATTAAAGGAAACACTTAGTATAAAATAGAAAGTGTGACAGATCAAAATTTTAATTGTTAGATCGTATAGAATGTAATGTCATGTCATGAAAAAAATAATGCTGCTCTCAACTGGAAGATCTGAACCCAAAACCAAATTATAATAATAATCATGATGGCCATAATGAAAAAGTAGTGATAGTTAAAAGAGTGAGTTGCACAATAATAAAACAACACAAAAACACAAGAATGGTTTTTAATTTCCACAGAATATATCCTTCACCTACCTCTGTATAGTCTATAATTTAAGTGCAGATTATCCTACAACATTAAAACAAGTTTTAAGTAACATAAACGGAATGTTTGGTTAGTTTTAGATATTTTTATTCATGGAATTTCCAACTATACATTTCTATACATCATATACATTTTTTTCATATTTAAGTGTTTACCAGATATTAGTTGTTTTTCTAGTTCACATTTATCTAAGTAAATATTAGTTTTTAATGTTCGTTGACGGTAATCAATATATCAATAAAAATAATATAAAATGTTTTATCTCAGCCTATAGTCAACGCCTCAGTACAACCTAGAAATTGTGGTTATCTATATAATTAGATGAAATTGAGTTTTATAAGTTTTTACTTTTGTACAGCACATTGTGAAGCACATTGATGTTTTAGTGACACTCTTGAACCAAATTTATAGTTCAGGCGTATTACCCAAAGAGTAGTTAACATCTATTTTTATTTGTCCCCCTAAAAAGAAAAACGCAAGAGAATGCAGCGATTACCGCACCATTAGCTTAATGTCTCATATGCTAAAGTTACTACTTAAAGTCATCCATAACCGAATATATCACAAACTGGACATAGACGTTAATGATACACAATTTGGTTTTCGCAAAGGCCTAGGAACACGCGAAGCTCTTTTTTCACTTAATATACTAATACAAAGATGCCTGGACGTCAATCAAGATATATACGCACCCATGTTTTATTGACTATAATAAAGCATTCGATAAAGTACGACATAAACAATTAATGAATGTCCTGAAATCAAAGAAGATTGACTACAACGACCTCAGGATCATATCAAATTTATACTAAGTATAAACAGCGAGCAAAAGTACGTGTTAACGAACAGCTGTCAGAAGAAATTGCAATTAGATGTGGAGTGAGACAGGGATGCGTATTGTCGCCAATTCTTTTTAATGCCTACTCCGAAGAGGTCCTGAAAAAAGCTCTTGAGGGCGAAACAGCTGAAATAAAGGTAAATGGAGTTATTATTAGATATGCGGACGACACTGTGATCTTAGCCGAAAACAAATATGCATACCTGGGAACAATGATTAACTCCACAAATGATTGCAATCAGGAGATCAAAATAAGAATAGAAAAGGCTAGAGCAAATTTCAACAAAATGAGAAGAGTACTATGTACCAGGGATTTAAAACTGACGCGCTATCTCAGAGTGGCGAGGTGCTATGTTTTTTCAGTTTCAACTAAAAATCATTCTTTGAATGACATGGAAAAATGGCAAATTTGTGCAAATTGTTACAAAGAAAATGTTGCATTTATGGATAGGAAGTCAGCGAAGAATAAAACAAAAAACTAAATATCGGTGCCAGTCATGCGAAACATAGGTATTTTCGCTTTGACTGTTTTTTTCTAAAACATAATTTTGTTTCTAAAAACTAGTTTTAGGCTCTTATTGTCATATAATTTTTTCTTTCTAAATAAAAAATATGAATATCTATTTGTTTTGCTGAAAAAAAGTTTGACCATTTGTAGGGACTTGTGCAACACAAAAACCAACTTTACTACCATTTTTGTATATGCTTTATATGCCTAAACCTCTTCATAAGCATTATTCAATGGTTTGGTGCATTTCCGTTATCCACCGTGACTAAACATAAATTCTAAGCTGGTGCATAACGCATGTCCATCACGGCCACTTAGGATATTATTTTTTTCTTGAAAATGATGGGTACGTTATATCCACCATGGCACGCTATGTCTTAAAGTAATTTCCATATTGAGTTTATTTAAATTAAATAAAAGTATTTTATACTGTTTAAAGTACAAGATTATTGATGACAATATGTGTCATTATCTGTTTTTTATTAATATTTATTTATTAATAAAAATTGCTGAGCATTAATAAACAATGTTTATTGTTTATTTTTTTACAGTTCATGTTTGTTCAAATTAAAAGTTTAATAAACATGTTTATTGTAACGTATTATTTTATTTTTGGTTAGGTACGATATACATTTTTAAGTATTTTATTGAATATATAACCTTTTCTTACAGTTTATGGTTAAACATGTCGATTAACAAGACTTTTGTTGATAAATTTGCTATGTTTTCTGAAGTGTGTTTTTCTGATGTTTTTAGTTTATTTATTCTTTAGTTCCTTCGTAAGTTTCGGGTTAAAACTTATTGGCACCCATTTTGTTTTGCAGCTTAGCTGTATTCCGTGTTTCTTGTTTTTCTTTGTCAAACTGTTATATTTTGTAATCTAATTAATTTCTATTGTTTATCTATCTGGTTTGATCTGCATTTTTTCTCATCTATATCCTTACCCACCCCAATGAAGCTTCCTGACTTGAGCAACGTGGTCCTCGTTAAGTAATATGAATGAGAAGCTTTTTATTATCTACTTATGTCAGCTTTTTCGCGACAAAGTATTTAAATAAACATGTTCTGAGGTGTATTTTAAATCTTGATTAATAGCTCATCTATATTTAACGATATGATTGTACCTGCTGAATAAATATGTTTTTTTATTCTTGGTCAAATTAATCGTTTAATAACTGAATCATTTGATCGGATAAAATACAAAGAGGTCCACTTCCTTTTTTATCGTTGACTGTAAATGCATTTCTAATCTAGTAGAAACTTTAAGTTTTCTCGGAATAGCAATGCTAATTTGAAGCTTATCACAAGTGTATTTACTTTGAAATAAATATTATCAAATACAGATGGTTCGATCCTTAATTCTTCCAAAAAGCAAACGCTAAGATTAAAACTTCTTCTATAGCCTAACAAATATCTAAATCTGGTGATTGAAGTAATTTGCTAACTTTGACAACCATTTGTAGAATTGGATGCATTATTTCCAAATACATTATAAAATCAAAAGATTTTATTTGATTAAAAAGAATTTGCGACTAGGTCCATTGTTCTATATCATTATAGAGTGTTGTGGTTTCGCTTGTCTATTTGATCTGATTTCTTCTTCCTCTTTTATTTTCTTATTAGGCCATTCTGCCTGTTTTGGTTTCGTGGCTTGTGGTTTCATGTTATATTGTCACTTCATATTTTCCGTCGTCATCCCAAACTTCTACCCGACGACGGCGATTTATCTCTTGACTATCTTGACTACCGTATCGTCCGTCATTCTGCTTATATGATTCTTCCATTCGCTCTTCCTATTTAGTATCCAGTCGCTTATTTTTTTACACCTTGCCTGCTGTTCTAATTGCGTCACTTCTTTTTCGATCATTCAGTGTGTTTCCCGTGATTTTTCGTAGTATTCGCATTTTTATTATTTTTAACATCCTTTTTGTTTTGGATGTCTAAGTTTCCATCCTAATGTGTTTATTCCTCCGTGTTGTATTGTTTAGACATATACCGTAACTGAATAGTGTGGTACCTAAATATGTAGTTAATTTCCATAATTTGTTCAATGCTGATTCCGTCAATTTATATTTTACATCTAATTCTGATGACTATTGTTTTTGGGTTTGGACCGTGTCATTTGTGAGTGACCCAAAAGTGGGTTCATCTTTGACCCAAAGATGAACCCACTTTTGGGTCACTCACAAATGACACGGTCCAAACCCGGAAGACGAATAAACTATAATTCTGACTCTGGCCGTGGAAGCCTACGATTTCACTATTGTTTTTGTTTTCTAGGCTGAAATGACCATTTTTAACTTCTTTGTCATTATGTTGAACTTATGGACCAATCTTTGTAAGTCCATTTCCTGCTGTTAGTATGGGATCGTCTGCATAGCATAGGATCATAATTTCCTTATTTCGCATCTTGCAACTCTTACGTCTCTTCACAGTTTTAATTATTTGATCCTGATCTGAACTGATAAATCACTAGATTGATCCGATTTGTACAAGTAATTTTGTCATATTTCTATTTAGCAAATTTATATCAACAGTGTATTTAAGTGTAATAGTCCAGTTTCAACATTCTCAAACAATGGTAATTTAATAATGTGCCCTAAATTAACTGTATGCGAAGTATGTGATAAACTTTCCTCTCTTCCAGTAAAATATACTTTAGGTCCTGATAAAATACCCAGTATTTTATTGAACAGTGTGCTTACTCGTTGTCAAGGCTTCTGTTGGAGATCTTTAATATGTCATTGTCATAAGTTGTCTTTCCTACTATATGGAAATATAAAAAGTTTTATTATGTTTGGTGAGTTCTCATCTAACTTGGTAATGTAGGCAGATAATTGTGAATGAGCAGCATGGGTTTCATCAAGGGATGTAGACTCTTACGAATCTACATACTTATATATCATAGCAAAATTGTTCAGACCTTTGAGGATCGATATCGGATAGATGCTATCTATACTGATTTCTCACGCGCTATCTCAGAGTAAATCACGTTATATTATTAAATAAACTAGATAATTTAGGTTTTTCACCCTTGATGATCAAATGGTTCAGAGACTTTTTGAGTGGACGTATTCAAAAAGTAAAAATTGAAAACTATTGCTTTGATGATATTGAGGTTACTTCTGGTGTTCTATAGAGGGCTAACTGTTCCCCTTTGCTGTTTTGTTTGTTTATTAATGACTTGACCCACGTGCGGCAGATTAAGAGTGCGGAGGGAAGAATGTTAAGAACTGAATACTTTAGAAAGTTGATAAATGAAGATTACCAGATAAGAGATAGAGGATGCGGGATCTCAAATGAGAATGTAATACCGGGGATAGCGAGAGATGAGGTTCTCGATGCGTTAAATAGGATGAAGAGTGGTAAGGAAGTTGGGCCTAATGGAATGCCTGTGGAAGTTTGTAAAGCTCTAGGAGAGGAAGGGGTTGATATTTTGTGGCAAATGATGAGTAGGATATATGAGGAAGAGAGGATGCCCAATGTATGGAGAGAGAGTGTGATGGTATCATTGTATAAAGATAAAGAGGACATTCAGGACTGTAAGAACTATAGAGGGATAAAGTTAATGTCGCACACAATGAAAATTTGGGAGAGAACTGCAGACCGAAGGTTAAGGAGAGAGACATCGATAGAAGAAGAACAGTTTGGGTTTATGCCAGGAAGGAAGACAACGGATGCCTTGTTTGCTTTGAGGCAGTTAATAGAGAAATAGGGCGAGAAGAAAAGAGAGCTATATTTGGTATTTATAGATCTTGAGATGGCGTACGACACAGTTTCTAGACAAGAGCTATGGAGATGTATGAGAGCGAAATTTGAAAAGTTTGAGGGTTAGAGAAGGGCAATTGAAGGTCGAAAACGGAGTATATGTAGTTGAGAGGAAGAGAAATGGTTGGGGACATAGAATTGCTTGGAGAAAACTAGGACGAGTAGGAGAATTTAAATACCTTGACTCCTACATAACGGAAAATGGGACACTAGATCGAGAAATTCTTCCACATGAAACAGGCTGGTTGGTTTAACTGGAAGCAAATAAGCGGGGTACTCTGTGACCGAAAAATCGGAGAAGGGCTGAAAGGAAAGATATACAAGAGTGTGGTAAGACCTGCGTTGGTGTACGTAGGTGAACTGTGGCCTGTAAAGCAGATAGAGTTAGCTGAAATGTTACGGTGAATTTTGGGTAAGACTAGAAGGAACAGAATCAGGAACGACTTGATTAGGGAAAGAGCCGGAGCGACTACAATCTCAACAAAGATTGCAATAGTTTGGCCATGTCAGATGTAGAAATAAAAACTATGTGGGGCGAAGGATAAAGCTGTTAGAAGTTGATGGAAGTTGAGGTATAGGAAAAACGAGAAGAAGATGGAAGGACTATGTGGCAGAGGACTTTAAATAAATTAAAAAATGCAGAGCCGTTAATGTTAGCATATGATCTCAAACTCTATGGAAGAGTTAATACAATGGTAGACATTGATTTGATCGAGGATGATTTGCCATATGAGATGAAGTGCCATAAAATAACATTTCATAAAATTAAGAAACCAATTGACTTCTTAGACTACATTAGTGGTAAAGAGTTATCTGAAGTCATTAGTATTAGAAATGTAGGTATAATTTTTTATAGTCATCAATGCATCGATCTTATTTATACAGTATCAGTGAAAGCGGCTAAGATGTGATTTATCACTCGTAATTCAAAAGAACTATCATGCTCAGCAGTTAAAGTGTTATATTTTGCATTGGTAAGATCTCTCTTATTTTTCAGTTGTGCGGTTTCGCAATTATGAGATACATAAAAAGTTGATTGAAAATATTTAGCATAGATTTCTTCGTTTCTGCTCATATCGATTTAATATGGCTAGACAGGATGATTTTAAGTAGGTTGAAGTTGTCGGAAAATTTTAAGTAGTTTGAAGCATGGTTTATATTCAATTGTTTGCATTGCAAAAATGCATTCAAGGTGCATTTTTTGTCCTGCTTGTTATGTTGATATCATCTGCGGACTCTGCTAATTGGATGGATTTATTTGCAAGTACATATATTATTTCTGCTCACCGCAAACCATCTAATTACATATTCAAGAACGAATGGAAAGCGTTGGTGACAGTCCGTGGCCTTAAATACATACATGTTTGTTTCTATCTGTCTGTTTCTATCATTGTCATGTGCATTAGTCTTATTCATTTTGCTGGTATGTCGAGTTTTTGCAATATGTTAGGTAGTTTTGTTCTATATATTGAATTATAGGCTTCTCATAGCTTCTCTAATTCGCAGATTATAGACAAATGATAGCGTCTTGCTTCGCTGACTATTGGATGTGTACTGTTATGGACAAAGAGTTACTTGTCTATTAAACATAATTTAAAGAAGGTAAAAAAGAAATAATTAGACTTACTCACAATCAGTTTAATTTTACTACCTAAGGCGACCGGTTTCGCTTTCTAAAATTTGCAAAGCATCATCAGGTCGGTGGTACAAAGTAAATTAAATGCTGAAATTATAAAAAGCCCATATTAGGGTGCTGTCTTATAAGGATATAGGTCAAAAAGTTATAGATCAAAAAAAGTTTTAGTAATTATGCCAATATTACATGTCTGTGTTAATTAATATGCATAAATTGCATTAGCAATTTATGCATATTAATTGTCTGCTAATATGTATGCTAATTTTCTGCTATATAATCTGTCTGTTAATGCAATTTATGCATATTAATTAACACAGACATATTTTATTATTTTCATAATTACTAATACTTTTTTTTTATCTATAACTTTTTGATCTATATCCTTATAAGACAGCACCCTAATATGGGCTTTTTATATTTTCAGCATTTAATTTACTTTGTACCACCGACTTGATGATGCTTTGCAAATTTTAGAAAGCGAAACCGGTCGTCTTAGGTAGTAAAATTAAACTGATTGTGAGTAAGTCTAATTATTTATTTTTTACCTTTTTTAAAATGGACTCACATAAGCAACACAATCATGATTTTTATAATTTAAAGAGTTTTTGCTAGGGCTGTCATATTACTGATAACGATGATGATGATTCGTCACGAATTAATGGTACCGATTTATCTTGGCCGTTTTGTGAACTTTTAAATGGTATATCTGATTTTATTAAATTCACTTGATGAGACTTAAAATTTTAAGGAGAAATTAGTTTATCTAACAGATATAGTAAATTAACTTATGACGTATAAACTCTTATAGTAAAATTTGTGAACAGATTCACATGGTAATAGGATTACACATAATATAAAAGTCAACATTAAAACAATTGAAATATATTTTAAATATTAGCAGATAAGCATACTCTTGTTAAGAGATGTTACGTACATAACTTTATATATAAATACGTTACAACAACCTTTCTTATCAATACGTAATGCAGAATTTTTTATTTGAATATTTTATTAGGTATTTTTCGCTCACAATGTGGGATACCCCACCCGTTATGAAACCGATGTAAAAAGAGAAAACCAAAGAACCTGCTCTTATTTTGGCAATGAAATCAATTGTTAAACCGTCACATGCGTCAAAAATTAGAATTTAATTTTAATATTGAGAGTAAACTATATGTAAGACCAAATATTTACCATGTCGGGATAGTATCATGTATTCTCAAGTTAAAGTTAATTTCATATAATCAAATGAACTATCCTCCAATAAAGTCGTCTCAGAAACGCACCTAAAAATTAAATTGTCATTATTATAGTAATAGTAATAATGTATAGTAAAAAACAAAATAATTTGTTTAATTTCTATTATTTTGAGAACGATTTCCGAAGTGGAAATCGAAACGTCAAAATAACATTATATATATATATACATATATTCTGGGAAAGGCCAGAGGGAAGAAGGTCTGTAGGGCGGCCTAGAAAAAGGCGGAAAGATGCAGTCAAAGAAGATCTAGAGAAAATGGGAGTGCGACAATGGGAATTACTGGCACAGGACCGAAAAACATGGAAGGCGATAGTAAACGCGGCAGAGACCCACGAAGAGTTGTAGCGCCATTGATGATGATGATATATATATATATATATATATATATATATATATATATATATATATATATATATATATATATATATATATATATATATATATGTTTGTTTTGAGGTTTCCGCGGGAGCTATATGTGCTGTCACTATTTTTCCGGGTTTGACTCCGCGTTATCACGCGGAGTCAAACCCGGAAAAAATAGTGACAGCATATATATATATATATATATATATATATATATATATATATATATATATATATGTATATAGGACTGTTGATGTTTTGCTGTAGCTAGCCTTGGCAAAGACTATCTGATGTCTTACATAACAATAAAAATACCATTTTCAGTAAAGTAAAATCATCCCCCGAAGAGCCTTGAGGCAGTAAAATAGGACCTCTAGAGTGTAGGAGACTGTAGGAAAACCCGTGAGGGGCTAACCTGAATTTCGCATATATGAGCGAATAGCGATATTTTAGGAATTTCCGGTCAATTAGCCAATAGGAAAGAATTCAAGGAGGGGAGATGCGCATCGCCGTACTCATTGGTCCACATACTAAGGCACGCGACTCTGGACACTCCGTAGCTGGAAAAAGCTACGGAGTCTCCAGAGTCTTTATTATTATTATTATTAAAACACATTCGGATACAAGAGAAATTAAAGGTAGAAAATACAATACGATGTCCAAAAAATGTCCGAATACACAGCACACACAACACTTCCAGGGGCTTTGGTGGTGACATCATCTTCTTCGTCTGCAGCTTCCATCCTCTATAGATGTACCAGATCTCTGGGCTATCAGGTTGCCATCTGCTGTATTCACAGTGTTTTGTAGGCAAGTGTGCCTCCGTGATAACGCGAACCACATATTAGTAGGGCAGGTAGGGACTGTGGACCACTCCGGGACCTCTGAAGCTTCCGGGAATTCAAATTTTAAAGAATCCTGGCTTGTCGTAGACTTCTTGTACACTGAAGACCTCAGGTCTGCCGAAGATCTCGATGGCGAAGTGTTAGATTTTTGCATTCTAACATCCGCAGGCTCTTCTCGCTGGCATCTTGGATCTAGCATACACATTGGTCGAACGTCTTTCTTTTCAATTTCATTTGTTCCATTGTTCAAATTAAATAAAAGTCAATATCTAGTAGTTATGCAGTCGAAATTTAAAATTTCTGTATTACCATTTTGTCATAAAAATATTCATTATTCTTATTATTATCCACTCAAGCATACAGATACATTATAGTTAAAATTGCAAATTGTTTTACTTATTAAAATATTTCACAAAATTCTTAAATAAAATGATTTATGCAATTTTACAAGATAACTTAAAAGGACATTTTAAATGTTAATTTAAATGCATTTTTGACATGTTAACGTTTTAAAATCAAAATATGTAAATAGTATTTTAATAAAATATAATAGCATATTCATATTATTTTAAACATTGAACCATTCAATTACAAGGGACTTCCCGGCTAAAATTCATCGGTGTTAAACGCTTATGTTTGAAACAATGAACAAATGCATCGGAGCCGGAGCTGTCAGAGATTACTTTAAAAAACAATTATGTTTGTAAACAATTTTGCGGTTTCCGTTTTATGATACATTCACAGAACGAACATTGAAGATGAAACATACGCGCTATAAATAGAACAATTTTTTATTTTATTAATCACTATAAACACTATATTAAATGTATATTTTTTTAACAATAATATAATACCAATATATTATATATTTGATATTTATTAAACCAATACTTACAGAGGTTATCTGTGCTAAAAAAAAGAGTTTAAGTAATTACAGTGTACTCCCTCTATAACGAACACGGTTATTACGAGGTTTCGCTTATAACGAGATACATTAGATGTCCCGTGAAATTTCTATTGAACTATAACCGTCTATAGTGAGGCAAATTTGGTTATAACAAGAGAAAATAAGATCCAAAAACGTATTTTTTATGTTTTTGGTCCGGTCGTGGCCATAAATAAATACCTTTTCAAACAGCCCCTCAATAAACTTAACTGCAGCCCGCAATAAACTTCTTTACAATGAACAAATACAACTGTTTCACATCTTTAGAAAAAATATGATAGAATAATACTGGACCATTTAAAGCAGTTAAAAATGACAGAGTTTTTAAAATTGCAGAAGCAATAGTTTATGTTATCCTTGAAAATACGCTTTATACATTATGTAGTTGGAAAAAAATATAAGTACAGATTTTTTGTTTTAACGTATATCATTGATAATAAAAGTAAACAACTCTTTTATGTTTCAATATATTTCATTGACAATAAAAGTAAATAACTTTTTTTCAAAAACGCCATTCAAACAATATTTATTAGCATCTTATATTGCTCCGAATGGCTTCACTATAGAAAGTTAATGGTTTAGAAAACTACAGATTCATATGTATGCACAGTATTATTATTGTCTGATATAACGAGATCGGCTTATAACGAGGTAATTAGTCTGTCATTTCAGTTTTCGTTATAGAGGGAGTCTACTGTATTTGAATAATATTTTTTGAGATCCTAATTCTAACCTCACTTTTTATGCAATTGTAAATGCAGATTTACTTTTGTAAATATATAAATTATATTTATATACTATTGTAATAGTATTGTTGTTTTATAGAACTAGTTAATACGTTGTAACAATATGTGGAATAAAAGTAGGTACTATTAAACATAAAAGTTTCTTTTTTATATAAGTTAGACCTTATAGCTGCAATCCACAGTTCACATTGATGCTTTTTATGATTTTGACTCGGAAATCGACAAAAAGTTCAACCACTTTTACTGCAGTTAGTAGTACTATACAAATATTACCTAGCTTAGATTGTTTTGAACAATTATATGTATAATTATAAGTTATAAAAATCTTACGGTGTAACCGGTGTTACGGGACTGTAACCATTCTTGTAAAATTTATCCCGATGCGATGGCTCAAAATCGCCTGCTGGTGTTGGCTGTGCCATTTACATAGACAATATTCAAGATTATTTTCAGTACAAATTAAAATCAGATTGCTCAATATTCACAGCTGAATTGGTAGCCCAATTTTCAAGGCGTTGGATGGAATAATTAATAGCATATTATATTTCGAACGATATATAATTTTATCTGACTCACAGTCTGTCCTCCTCGCATTAAGACACTTCTCTAAACACATATATACCAACACATAAGACATAATTGTAGATGCGCTTGAAAAGCTAAGGATCTTAACTTCTTTAAAAAGAATTGTTAACTTTGTGTGGGTTAAAGGTCACTCTAATATTCCAGGCAATGAAAAAGTAGACCATTTGGCTAAAGACGGTACTTTAGTGGGTATAGAGTACAACGCCGAGTTGCCCAAATGCGATATAGTTTCAGCTAGGAAGAAACATGTTAGACTAAATTGGGAAATTGAGTGGCAATCCTTTACTAACAGTAGCAAAAATACATACTGCAATAGATATCCAACTCTTCCATCTACTCCCCCAAATGACAGAAGCTCCATCTCTCGGAAAATTTATACTACGTACGTTAGATGCCTTTTTGGACATGCTACACTTACCTATATAAAATAAAACTTTCCGAAACTGATATATGTGAATGTAATGGCAATTATGACGACCTTAACCACTGGATGTTTCAATGTCGGTATAATCAAGAAGCCATAAAATTTTTATTTCAAGCCATCTCCCAACAAAAAATCATACTGCCGCAGAACGTTGCTTCTATTCTCTATTTCTTCTCATGGCGCCGTCTCCTTTCGAAGGTTGGCGATCCAAATGGCAATTATAGTTTTGGAAACTGCTGCGCGAAAGATTTCTGCGGATGAGCGGTCGAACCATCTCCTCATGTCTTTCAGCCACGAGTTCTGGCGTCTTCCTACTGATCTTTTGCCCTATACTTTTCCTTCCAGTATAACTTGAAGTAATTCATATCTTATTTAGGTAGTCGAAATTCAACTTAGATCGATTTTATGGGAATTTTTCAAACGTACTAAACGGAAAATTTAAACTGTCTTTTTCAGCGTTGTGTGCATCCGAAACGGTAGGACTTTAGTTGATGTATTTCCCATTGTCCTTCCTTTTATGTCATTTACCTTTAACCGTTGCCTGTATTGTTTGTGTTAAAAAAAAGTCGCTATGAAGGGCACCTTAGCGTGAAGCGTGTGTTTCTGTTCAATCCTTTTTGTATAGTCACCCAATAGTGTTTTCAACGGGAAGGTTAGGAAATTGAGTGAATGAACGAACGGTTAAGAAATTGTGATGAATTTAAAGGAAGTGTAGGAGATTGTTTTTACGTATTAAACCAATTGTCTGGCTAAACAGGTCTTGAACCCAAGGCAAAAAAAACAAAAAACCTTACGGTGATGACAAATTTGGCCGATATGAGCGCTTTAAACGTCACGTATATCCCCTCTCGTCAGCTGCACAGAATTGAACTTGAATTGTGCAGAAATTTCAACAATAAAGATAATTCTTTCGTCCTAATTTTCAATTATTCTTCTAGTTACCTCCTGTTTTGGCAATTATTCTCTCTTTTTTACTAGTGTGTCATAAACTAATAATTTGAAGTTGATTCTCTTAATTTATTGTGTCACCTGTACTAACACGTTTTTGTTGTTTCAGATATCTTGATGAAAACAAAGAGAAATATATAGAAAACTTAAGGCAAGTTGTTGCTATCCAGTCAGTGTCGGCATGGCCAGAAAAAAGACCAGAAATAACCAAGCAAATGAAATGGGCCTTAGAACGTTTACAAGCATTGGGAGCATCCGCAGAACTACGAGATATAGGAACCCAAACTCTACCTGATGGACAAACTTTGGCTTTACCTCCTGTCTTATTCGGGTCATTGGGCAACGATCCAAAAAAGAAGACTGTGTTAATTTATGGGCATTTAGATGTTCAACCAGCACACAAGAGCGATGGTTGGGACACCGAACCTTTTGTGTTGACAGAAAAAGATGGTAAACTGTACGGAAGAGGGGCTTCAGATGATAAAGGACCCGTTTTGTCTTGGTTGCATGCTATTGAAGGATTCCAGGTGAGCGTTTTTACAGTATACTTTCCCTGATTTACTTTATTTCATATAGTTTGCCTGTTTCCGCATCTAGAATCGATCTAGTTATGTTTGATATACTAACTGAATTAGAGACTGATTTATCGCTATTCTTATCGATCTATATATTAGGTCATTCTATTTTTATTGCAATCGTATTGTTTTCATTAACGTGTCGATATTTTCAACTGAAGAGTGGATATTAGAAAGGGCCAAAGTGCCAAAAACAAAGTTTTGAGATAATGTAAAAAAACAGTATAAAACTCCAAAAACATTACTAACAAAAAATTTATTTGGTACATATATTTAGCATAAAATGAAAAATCTATCCTAAGAACGCTAATTGCAAAAGTAACTTCCTATAACAAAAAAAAATATTTTCAAGTAAATTAGGAAAGGGCGTAAGTGCCTTAGCTTTTATAAGATACATTTTAGAGAGTTTTTCCATTTTTTCAAGCATTTTCTTCAATCTGAAGCAGCTGTTTGTAGAACAGTTGGTATTCTGAACACTGTAGATATGGAATCATGTTTTGAAGTGACATATTTTTATTTTCTGACACCCTATTCGCTGGTGGCAGTTTGATTATATCAGCTTGTCTAAGTTCAGCTAAAATTTTTCCTCTCTTTACGACGTTAACCTGTACCGTTTCTTGAAGATCAGAAAATGAAATTTTTATCTTAACAAGTACGCGATTCGCTGCTTAGATCATTATATATGTAGCTGTGCTGATATTTAGCTTTGTAATGTTACTCTGCTTATCTGCTGCTCGTTTTAGGTCGCAAAATCCATAACTTCTTATGTCAACAATATTAAAATGTGTAGAAAATCTTGTGGGCTTAACTGCTGCATGGAGGTCTGAAGACACATAAGCTTTAGTTACCATCTTGCGTTTTTCGCTCAATGCAAAGTCTCGGTCACAGGGCATAAAGCTGTGCCCGCTTACAAGACTTTTGATCAATTGAAACACCGTTAGCTAACATCAATTGTGACGGGTATTTGTGTTAGACAGCAGACTCAGTAAAACACAGGTTTAATTCAAATTAAAATATATTCAAAACAAATAAATACCAATATAAAATCACATATCTACTAGATAGATAATATATACAATAAAAATTTAAAATGTCAATCCTTGGAGACGACGGTATCGACACATTCGGCCAGTGGACGGATCGATCAACATTCGATCTGGCAAGGAGCGGGAAGTGACTAATCAACACTTAATCACGGGAAGGGTACGTCTCAGATTAACACTCTAAGACTGGTTCGAAGCTGCCATTAGATGAACACTCTAGTAGAAGTAGTTAGCCTTCGGTCAACACTAAGGCCACTGGACTTGTTCCCAGATCAGCACTCTGATAGAACTCCCGACGGTTGCCTTTTTGGCTGCCCCGGTGGAGTTCCCACCAGATTAACACTCTGGCGAAACTCGATTCTTCCGTGCGGCGTACGTTGTGTTATACCATTCCCGACCTTCCATCGTGCCTACGTACGGAGCGTTGCCGGGACGGTGGCGATAGCTAGTGATGACGCGAGGTAACAAAGATAAAGTAACAGACATTTAGCGCGCAACTGGTTTCGCGCAAGTGTCAGTTATGTGAGTTTTTAAAGCATGCGTCGATAGATATACAATAATATACATATTATCATTTGTCAAACCAGTGTCGTTGCGCGCTAACTCTTTTTTTTCTTTATCCTTGACACCTCGCGCTTTTAACAGCTGGCAACCCTAGTTTGCGACCATTTTTTCTCAGGTAACCTTGTATCATCATATTAAGAAAAAAATTAGCTTTAATTTCATTAAAAAAATGCATATATGTCATGAGCAGCGGATTTTATTTAAAAAATAAATGCACGAAATAATATGTTCAAAAATGAATTACTATTAATTGAAATAAAAATATTTGCGGCCACTTTTTGACTGGCCTATCAATATATTTTTCTAATAATTAATTCACAAAAAAATGTGAGTTTGATGGACTACGTTATGAACGTAGTGAGCTTGCAGTGGGATCTTGTACTATTATCAGTAATCCTTTTATACCCTAGTATTATCACAAGGTTACTTTGTCGATTGCTGTGCTTCGCCAGTTACTTAAGATATTGTTAATAATTGATTTTACTTACTTATTGAGCTGTTTATGTATCTATTAATTTCTTTTAGGCAATTGGTGAAGAAGTACCCGTCAACTTGAAATTTGTTTTCGAAGGAATGGAAGAAAGCGGAAGTGAAGGTTTGGACGAGTTGTTACATGCGGAGAAAAATAAATTCCTGGCTGGAACCGATTATGTATGTATTTCAGACAATTACTGGCTAGGAACCACCAAACCTTGCATTACCTATGGTCTTCGAGGAATCTACTCTGAGATAGCGCGT
>NW_027312992.1:0-24359 GCF_040954645.1 Diabrotica undecimpunctata
GCGCTATCTCAGAGTTACGACTTAATGATTTTAATTTTTAACATCTAGACGACTTTGATAGTTGTCACAGTTAATTTCGAGTAAAAATAGCGTATGAATTGTACTATTTATGGTTGAAAATTGCTACGTTTGAAAAAAAAAAGTACTTTATTCGGCCAAAGAAGCGACTTTTCTTGACTTGCCCTCTATTACGCGCCTCACTTCGTTCGGCGCATAATATCGGGCGCGTCAAGAAAAGTCATGCTTCTCCGCCTCATAAAGTAATATACTAATTTTCATAAGTATTTGATTTTGAATTTTTTTACAAAGTTGGGGTACAATTATTCCCTTTTTTAAACATTGATAGCTGCTTTGTTTATAATAATTAGGTAAGAGATCTACTTACCGTTATTTGAAAAAACATACTTTAAAGCTTTAATGTGCCAAATTCGAAAAAGATTGCCATTTAACGGAATCGTCCTCCTCCTCAGTCCTAATCCCTTTTGGGATGTGGTGACACCATCAGGCCTTTAGAGTTTTTTTCACGATTTCCCTCCATCCTTCCCTGTCCTGGGCTAGTTGTTCGGCTTCATGTAACCCTTGGTTAACCAATATTTTTGTTTGATCTACCCAACGGATTGAATATCTTTTCCTAGGTCTCTTTCCTTCAACTCTACCCTCGACTATCAGTTTTTCCCTCGTACCTGTTCTAGCAATGTGTCCAAAATACTTCAAATATCTCTTTTGTATTGTTGTATTGTTATATGTTGTATGTTGTATTTGTTTAGATAGATAGATAGATAGATAGATAGTTAGTTTATTTGACTGTAAGTACAGCAAGGTTTACAGCAAGTCAAAACTAAAATTATAAATATTCCAAAAAATGGAAACAATACAATAAAAATCTTTAAAACGTTATAATACATAAAATCGTACAATACAGACATCTAATTAAAATAATATTAAATTTGGATGTTGCAGCTTGGGCATTCACAGATACACTCTCGTAATATTCACCTAATGTATAAGGACACATGGTCACTAGATACTCTTTGACTTGGTTTTTACAAGCTGTAGTTGAATTAATGTTCTTAAATTTTTGAGGAAGTTTATTATACTAGTAAACCACAGACAGTAGATGACTTCCTACTTATTTATAAATGTCGATAGGGTACTACAAACTGTCTCTTCTGAGAGCAATTTGACAGCATTTGAGCAATCTATCCTTTACTTTAAGTTGTTCTTACATCGATACGTTAGTGCGATAATCAATAAAGGATATTCTTAATATGCGGCGGTATACCCATATTTCAAAAGCGTCCAGTTTATTTTTATCCGCTTTCTTTGGGGTCTACGTTTCGGATGCATATGTGACTATGGGAAAAATGAGTGACCTTTCCAGCCTTAGTTTGTGTGTATTGTTATGCTAGAATTTTTTCCAAATTGTTACCAGTTTCATCATAGCTGTTCTAGCAATAGTCAACCTTCTACGTATATCTCTGTCACACCCTCCGTCATTTGTTATTAGGGATCCCAGGTATACGAAACTTTTTTCTAGTTCAAAATCGGAATCGTCCACAGAGCTTCAATATGTAGTCCCCAAAATCGGCTGGCATTGAGACTCGCAAGAGCGATGGATAGGGAAGGAGAGGTTTTTTATTTATAGATTTCTACGTTTTTTTTTTAATTTGTATTAACTTTTTGCGTACATTACGGATATACATTATTTAAATAAATAATTGTTCAATTGTTGTTTATTTAAATAATGCATATTCGTAATTTACAAAAAAAAAGTAGACACAAATTAAAAAAAAAGAAACGTTGAAATCCATGAAAAAGGATCAGTGACACAGTTAACAGCTTCTTCCCCTTCTATTACTTCCGCCAGTTTCAAAGGCGGCCGATTTTTAGAACCACATTTTGAAGCTTTGTGGACGATTTTGATAACACTTTAAAGTATGTGGCTCTCTTAATTGTTATAAACAAAGCTGCTTGCTTTGTTTGAAATTGGAGAAAGAGGTCCATACTATTCAAAATAACTGTCGTTTTCTGGCCGGGTCAGTGCCACGAAAAAAGTCTAATATTCCTGGACTAAATGCTATTATTGCAGTGTCGCCAGCGAAGGTTACCAAATCAGTTAAGTTAGTTGTTGGGATGTCAGCTGTAATAATTAGATACAAGTATTGACACAAAGACCAAATGCATGTTATAACAGCAAAACTACCTGGATTATACTAAAAAACTATCTGTACAACAAATCGTCTAGTTACGGAAATCTTAAAACCTAAGTAGAAGATCAAGTGAATATAGCAAAAAGTTCCTCAGGGATGCCTGAGTGAAACAATATGGAGGAATAAAATATCGGAAAAAAGTAAAGGCAGAATTTACAAAAAACAGACCTATAATAATAACATACGTGGCAGAAACATCAGAGATGAAAACCATTAGTGAATTCACGCGCTATCTCAGACGCGCTATCTCAGAGTGTTTCTTGTATTGATGTTAGTTGTTCCTGTCTTCGAAAACAATTGTTCAGAACATATTGGTTATAAATATAACTCATTCCAATTTTTTTGTTCAAATCACTTATTAGAATCAAATAAACTGTGTTTTATTTGTTAAAATACGAATTTATTTGAGATTTAACCTTAAAATTAACAAAAAAAGTTTTTACGATAAAATAGAGAACTAGAGAAAATATAAACATAAACTAATCGAAGAGGGGAAATTAGAATGAGCCAAAGTGCCATTTTTTTCTAAATTGAGTTATTAACCAAAAATTGTTTTAAGGTTGCCGCTTGTCGTCCTAAGAAAGGTTCTAAATACCAGCATTAAAATTAGAGGCAAATTTATGAAACTTATCATTTAAGCTAAATATTAAATTCTGTAATTATCGTTTTTCTACTAAGTAAACCGCACTGAAATGTCGTTTAGACATTAGGTGTTATTGTTTGAAAATTAGATCTACATATATGTAGAAGAATGAGTTTAAAATAAACATACACACATACAAAAGTTTATATTTTTTATTCCTAACGAACACAGTCTCTTTTACGACTTTCTTAGCCCTTTTCCAAACATCCTTTACTCGAAAAGGACAAAATTCGCCCATTCCAAAGAATTGAAGTGAATGATTGATAAATGCAAAGTCCTTGAAACGTTCGATAAGACCCTACGTCTTGTTGAATATTCAAAAAACTGGTGGCCCGATGGCCGTGACACTCCGCGTCACAAAGGGATAAAAAATTTTCAATCACATATTCGATGTTGGATTTGGATGAGGCGTTTTTTTCTCTGCGAGATAGATAAAGGGGTGCGTGGGATATCCTTGGATTTGTAGGGGTTCAGCCTGAAACTCTGAACTTGAAAATTCTGTAATCTATAAAGAGTTACAATGACACAAGATGTGACAAAAACTTTTCTTTGTGTGTTGTATAAAGGGGACATTTTTTTAAGGCGATATTGTAATCTATTTTGTCGTTCGACGCTATTCTTTATATCAGAAAGAAAAGAAAATATATATATATATATATATATATATATAATATATAATATATATATTATATATATATATATATATATATATATATATATATATATATATATATATATTTATGTGTATATATATAAGAATAAATATATGTTGAGAATCATCCACACAAGCTATCAAAATTATATTTTTGTGAGAGGCAAAACTGGGCTATTATTTTAACTTTTTCTGTTATACATATGTACTTTTATGAAACCTAACAATAAAACTCTAAAAACTTTTGTTTTCAAGACTTCCACAAAATTTATTATCTTCTTCTTCTTCACTGGCTTTACAACAACTTGGAGTGAGTCTTCGCCGCATCCACTATCGCCCTCCATCCTCTACGATCTTGCGCTTCTATTTCCCATTGTTGTACCCTAATTCTAAATAAATCGGCTTCAACATCATCCTTCCATCTTTTTGTCGGTCGAATACTGATCTACCATCTGGTCTTTCAAAAAACACTGTCTTTAACACTCTGTCATCCTCTGATCGTACCACGTGACCTGCGTATCTTATTCGGTTTGCCTTGATATGTCTAACTATGTTTTCAGTTCCATACAGAGTCACCAATTCAGCGTTGCGGCGTCTTCTCCAATCCCCTGTGAATTCATCTCTTTGAGGGCCAAATATTATTCTGAGAACTTTTCTTTGAAATACTAGAAGCTTATTGATTTCTCGCTGGTTGAGAGTCCATGTTTCACTGCCATATGTAATAATTGGACGAATATTCGACTTATACATGTTAATTTAGATTTTCCTTTTAGAAGCTTTGATCTTAATAATGTTGAAAGGGAGTATGATGCTCTATTTCCCGCAGCTATTCTTACTGAGACCTCTTTTTCTATGTGGTTGTCAGCTGTAATTATCGCCCCCAGTATTTAAACTCATTTACTACTTCGAAGTTGTGATCATTAATACTGATGTTCTGCCTAACTCTTGGTCTTGGATTTTTGGTTTCTACCATGTATTTCGTCTTTTCTTCATTCGGAGACCCAGACTACCTGTTTCTTCCTTGAGCGTGAAAATACCTCTCTCTCACGTCTCTTGTATAATGCGTGACTGCATCTATATCATCAGCAAGGGCCAGCAACAGTTTTGATCCTTGATCAGCAAATCCTCCTTCAGCTCAGACGATATTTTACTTATTGCATATTCTAAAGCAAAATTGAATAGCAACGGTGACAAGGGGTCCCCAGCCTAAGTCCTAAAAGTATACCAAATGGCATCGATGTTCTGCTTTCTATCTTTACTTGCGCATATGAGTCTTATCATGCACATTTCGTTAATTCAACTAATTTTTTTCTTGGTATTTCCATTTCTAACATTGCTATCCACAATTTTGCTTCTTTTTATGAATCATATGCTTGCTGGAAGTCTATGAAAATTTATTATCGGCATTATTTATTATGTTTCCGGCAGAGTGCTTTTCTTAAGTGACCTATTTTTAAATTTAAATTTTAAATCAAAAACTACATAATAAAGCCCTGAAATTAGTATTTCCACCACCAGAGACAGATCCCAAGTACCGTCTGCTCGATTACATATACAGGAAAGATACCAACAAAAATAGCCAAACACATAAAAAGGAAAGGCACAAAAAGCAACTTAAGCCAATATATTCAAAACAGAAAGAGCCAAAAAAAAAAGCACTTACACATCATCATCAGCATCATCATCATCATCATTCTGGCTTTACAACCCTACGCGGGTCCTAGCCTCCTCAAGAATTTCTCTTTAGTCGTCTCTATCCATCGCCTTTCTCCGCCAAGCACGTATTCCCATATTTCTCATGTCTTCATCGATGTTATCAAGGAACCTTGTTCTGGGTCTTCCTCTTCTTCTCTGACCAATGGATCTATCAAGGAGCGTTTTTTCTAGCTGGGTCATTTTGTTCCATCCGCATTACATGCCCTATACACCTCAGACGTCCTATCTTAATAATATGTTTTATGATATCAGGTTCTTGTTAAATACTCGTACTATAAAGTTCGAAGTTGTATCGTCTTCTCTTTACTCCATTGTTATTGACTGCTTCATAGATTCGCCTTAGTACTTTTCTTTCGAAACATCCTAACAGGTTGGTTTTCATTATTTTTTGTTAGAGTCCAGGTCTCTGAACCATATGTTAGGACTGGGCATATTATTGTTTTGTAGAGTTTTATTTTTGTATTTCTCGATATAATTGTGGATTTAAGGAGGATATTGAGCGTAAAATAGCATCTATTGGGCGTACAAATTCTGCAGTTTATCTCTGCGGTAGTATTATTTTTAGTATTAAGCAGCGCTCCCATGTACTTATTCAAATTCGTTCACCGCTTCGATGACGTTTTTTATAACAAGTGGTCGTAGGATTTGTGGTTGCGTGCTTATTTTCGTATACTTCGTTTTGTTGGTGCTTATTATTAAACCCATTTTTGTATCTGATTTTTTTAATGCTACATAGGCCTCTCGTACAGCTTTTTCAGTTTTCCCAACAATATTGATATTATCAGCATAAGCCAGAATTTGCACTGATTTATTATATATTGAACCAGTAGTTGTGATTTATGACATACCTATTACTTTTTCCAGACCCAGATTAAACAGTATACAGGAGAGAGGGTCTCCCTGCCGCAGCCCGTTATTTGTTTTAAAAGGTTCAGACAACTTTTTCAAGAGTTAGTTTTGTTCAATTTACCAACTAATTTGGCATTCTTAGCTGTTTCATTGCTTTGAACATTTCTCTTCTATTCACAGAGTCGTAGGCTGCTTTGCAGTCTATAAATATGTATGAGTATTAATGCCATATTCCAGTGTTTTTTTCAAAATTTGTTTCAGGGTTGCAATCTGATGAATTGTCGATTTACCACCTCTGAAACCAGCCTGGTATTTTCCTACTATCCGTTCTACATATGGTGCCATCCAATGACATAGTATTGTAGAAAATATTTTATACGCTGCATTTAGAAGCGTAATTCCTCTGTGGTTAGAGCATTCAAAGATATCTCCTATTTTGTGTATGTTTCAATCATTGAGAAGGGATTTCTGTGTCCATATTTCTTTTATTCATGGTGCCTATTTTTAAAGCACTTACACAGTGGTTTAAGTGGTAAAAACTTAAATGTGGCAACTGCCAAAAACTTTTCAAACTGGTAGAACTTTTAACAAATGGATTGCAGAACATAAAAGAGTTTTCAATAATATAAAAACAAATTCTACGTACGCTCTTCACCTTCTAGACCATAATCATTATTTTAATGACCAATTTAAAATTCTTCATATTCAAAATAAAGGCCTTATGATATTTTTATTGAAATCTTTGGAAAAAAATAAATTAAAAAATACAGACATAGTTCGGAATGACCAACTTGAGACAAACAGTTCTCCCTTCTTCAACTTATTCAGTTTAAGACTATAAAGTGTAAACGCATAATAAAAATAGATCACTACTTCAGAAAGATACTCTGAAAAAGCAGCTGTAGTCATTATAAACTAAATTTTTGAAAACAAAAGTTATCGGTATTTTATTGTTAGATAAAAATAATTTCTATCAAGTAACGGTCAAATCCATCTTTTTAATTAAACATTTTCAAAAACTACAAAGATATGATAGAATGTAAGTAAATCACCCGAATAATGATATAGATAACAATTCTAAATACGTTTAGTTATAACTTGTGGAAAAAATATAGTGCACAGTATGTATAGTAACACATTCTAACACACTTATTTCTCAAGTACTTTCTAAGTCTCTCATTTTTATAAAGGACCGTTTTATATTTAGCACTTTACATGTGATACATTGTAAGAAATATATTTTTGGATAAGATATCTAGATTTTCTTGCTTGGCGGTTTTATAAAAACCAATTTCTACATGTGTAATATTACATGTTATTGCATATTCATTACAATTTATATTCCAACATTTCTCACGTGAAGGCAATAAAGCTTGTCAGCCAACAATCGTTCAGTTCAGAGACATTTCGGCATTGATTTAACTGCTGATGTGCTCAAAACAATGTCTCGTTTAGCTCATAACGGGTAACCGGAAATGGCGTTCAGAAGTTTTGGATTTGTTGCTGATAGTACGGTTATTGAGAGTCATAATAGTTTCAAAAAAGAAAAAAAAAACGTTTTATTCTGGAAAACACATGGATTTACATAGACTGTTTCCAGGAATTTTGGTTTTGGAAAATATGGGTTTATCATAGAATATTACTGTATTACGTATTGGTATAGATATAAATGTAACTAAAAAATTAAATGATGTTGTGTATAAATAAACGGATATCCAAAAATTCGTAGTAAGATTCTTTTCTTTATTCAAAATCACTCTTACTGCATTAATGATATTGTAGCATTTTTGCTCTCTCTCTGTATACTATAAAAAACTCCTTATATTTATATAAGTTCATATTAAGCACTTAGTGATTTGCATTTTAGAATTTAAAACGAGAAAGCCTACTCTGTTTATTTACACAGCTTAAAATTCCTCGCGGTAAAACCAATTGCGGCCTTTTTTTAATTCGTTTTCCTCTGTTCCGCCAATAGTCCTTTTAAAATACATATTAAAATACAGTTGGACTTTATTTTATATAAAAACAAACATATTATAAAAGGTAAACTTTTTCTACTTTCCTTAATTTCCTAAATTTCGTCATTAGCTGCATGTTTTTGATAATTTTCCCTTTTGCGTATTCCTCAGTTTTTTTCGCCGCTCTCTTATTTTTCTCTTATGTTTGTACCAATTCTTCTCGGCTTTTTTCCTCTTGGGTGCTCATACATAATTGTTTTTCTGTCATTTTATCTATTTTACATTACTGTTCTAATACATTTTTTCATTATTCTGTTTGTTCTTTATTTCTTGATACAGTACGTTAAGTTTTGGATTAGTACGAGGTAATTGTAATTCTCTGATCCCCCCGACACCTTAGATTCTTAGACTCTTAGACAGAAAACGAAAACCATTTAGTAACACATAACAACGCAAGGGTTATGCATCTCCGTCTGTCGATTTTTGTTTTGCCCACGTATACCCGGTTCATTTCTTATAATATAAACTCGATAAAAATAAACTTACCATTATAAGGCGGTGCATTTGTATCGGCTTTTAATAATGTGAACAATTTTTTGTAGTTGAATTAAAAATAAAAGCGCATTTCTTTTTAAAAGATAAAACAAAAACTATACTCTTATTGAAAATAAAAAATAATTCCTAATAAAACAGGGGTCTGCGTAGCGCAAGCGGTAGGATACTTGCCTCGCATGCCGGTGGTCCGGAGTTCGAATCCTACCGCCGGCAAGAATAACTAGACATTTTTAAAAAATGTCTATAGGCCCCAGGTCGACTCAGCCTGAATAAAATGAGTACCTTGGGTAAAACCAGGGGTAATAATAGGCGGTCGAAGCGTAGCACTGGCCATGTTACCTTCCTTGTATACCGTAGGCCCTAGATATAGCAGACTACCCTTACTATACTCCCAAAGCCGCGAACGCGGTATAAAACGGGAGACTATTATTATAAAACAAGAAATAATTCTTTATGCCCTACAGAAATTATTCAAATATTTAACCTTCTACGGCTGAACAATATGCAATCTGTCATAAACACTTCTGAGAACAGATGTAAGAGTTTCTGTTGTAACAGAATTGGAGACTTCTCTTATTCGGTTTTTTAATTCATCCAAATTTTGGGCTCTAGACTCAGGATGATCGTAGATGATGCTTTTTAAATGTCCCCAAAAAACAAGTCCATGGGTGTAAGATCTGGAGATCGCGCAGGCCACTTAATATCGCCTGTTCCACTGATAACTCGATTTGGGAAAGTATTGTTGTTTAAGTACTCCTTAATTATTCGAGCGTAACAGCCATCTTGATGTAACCAAACGTTCTCCAGATTTACATCAGGAAGATTGAGAATAGCGGGAAGAACATGATTCTGTAACAAATCGAGGTATACTCTACTATTCAAGTTGCCCTTAATAAAAAATGGATCTATTATGTGGTCTGGTAAAATGCCAGTCCTGACGTTAACTTTTTGAGGATGTTGAGGTCGGTAAACAAAACTTCTGTGCTGATTTTCCCGCGCCCAAAACCTCGTAATGGAAAGATTGTGTCCCCCTATCAACGAAGCATAAGATTCATCAGTACTTAAATAAAATGTTTTTAATAAAATTGGGTTCATCATTAGCCTTCGTTATTAGAGTTTCACAAAACTCTTTGAAAGTAGTCGTCTGGATAAAGCTGCTGCGTTTTAAAATTCTTGTAACCGTGCTTTTTTCATACTTTCGTTACAGTAATATTGCTAACATATAACTCTCTAGCAACGCTTCTACTTGAACTTGTTGAATCTACCTCGATTTTTGCACAAATTTCTGTATCCCGGTATTCTCTTTCCACAACTTTTCCTGGTGACACTTCTTGAGCATGACATTTTCTGCAATAACAACTCTCAAAATTTTTAACAATACTGACTACACGCAAGGAATTGGTCTTAAAAAAACACAGAAAATAAATCTACACACTGTTGTCCAGAATTACCACCATAAAACCATTTTATTATTTGAACCTTTTCTGCGGGTGTTTAAACAGACATGTTTAAAAATTAAAAATCTATGCTCTTATTGCTTTAAACAACCTCTGTATAATGGTGACGGGACAACGGAGGTTCGTGGAAAGTCGACGGCGCGCAGTGTTGCCATTTATAGTGTGTATATAACTTAAGGTACTGTATCTCTCACCTAATTTTTGGGAATATATCTCTATTTATTATCTCAGCATCTAATTTTCCGTCGTCTGTCATAATATTTTTTCATATATTTGTATAAAGATATTTTCTCTAGTGTTTTCTTTACAAGAGTTTAAATATCTCTTTTCATTTATTACATTTTTAAGATTCAAATTCTCATCCAGACCGCGGAATGCGAGCTTTGAAAGCACGAGCCGACTCCCCAAACCCCATTTTATGCGAAATTTTTCAACGAAAGAACCTTGACAGGATTTTTTAACAAAAAAATTGGAATAATAGCTGGGGCAATTCTATAGGTAGAGGAGACCGTTTTTAGGTGGTCGAGGACGTACCGATTATTGTCAAAAGAGATTGTGGAAACGATGGAGATATGAAAATGTGAGATTCATGCAAAATATCCACTACCGTTTCGGGACAATTGATGAGGAGATGCTTTTTTGCATGGAAATGGCTTTAAAACAAGGTTTCTCAAAAAGTAGGGTGTTGATTCCGACTTTTTTCACATCAGAAGTTATACAGGCTGTCTTTTATTCCTTAAACTATATTATTTTGATGACAGTTGACACCTTAAGGAACTTAAATGACCTTTATGACTGCGGTCGACTAACTAGTGTAAATTCACTTAAAACCTTCGTTATAATAACGGTTGATTAATTGAGCGAGAGAGGACAGTAAGGGTATAAACAATAGGTCCTTTCACTTAGAGATCGGCGACCAAAAGGCCTTATCAAATATCCCTCAGAGTGTCGGTGATGTTTCAGACCGCCGAACAGAAAAGGATTAGACAGTGGCGTGCAAATATTTCGTAACAGGTAGAAGAGCTTTCGTGTTTGTATTTCAAAGAATTTCACCACTGTCTTCACATAGTTGTTAATTTTTAATTCATCAGTGGCATTACAGCTCGTTATGAACCAAAGCCTTCTTCAGAACAATCTTCCATTCGCCCCTGTCTCTGGCAACTCTTCTCCGTGCTTTAACTTTGATGGATTTTGGATCATTCTCTATGTTATCTTGATACCTAAGTTTTAGTCTTCCGCTGGCTCGTCTTCCCACTTGTCCTCTTCGGTCGAAAATTTTTCTGATCGTTGCATCTTCATATCGCCTAATTACATGTCCTATCCATCGAAGGCGTGTTAATTTTTAATTCCCAGGGTATATTTATGAATTTAATATGTGATAAATAAAAAACAACCCCATGATCGATTAATAAAAAGTATATTGAATAATAAGCCTGAAAATAATAACAAAACATGTTATTACAAGTTGACGGTTGACAAGAAGTGACATAACGTAAAAAAACAAAATTATTGTCTTTTCAAATCTTTAATATTACATTAGTTTAGGAGCTTACTCTAACACTCCCACTTATTTTGAATTTGACAACAAATATAAAACAAAGACCTAACAAATTAACAAATACATAGTTAAATTGACAAATTCAACTTATTCAATAAATTGTTAAAAACTGTCCTTGACAATACTTTGATGAACAAATCGGCTAATTGATCGCTTGACTTGACATAGCTTGCACATATATTCTTGTTTTCACACTCATCTCAAACAAAGTGAACCTTAATATCAATATGTTTTGTTCTGCTATGAAATTGTTGTGCGTATGTCAGCTTAATGGCAGATTGATTATAAGATATTGACAGGTATTGGATATATTATGTATACAAGAGACTCACCGTGACATATCAGCAAATAGACCTAGCGTTGAAGGAATGCAGCTTATCATTGAACATTCAAGTGCAAAACATGGAAGCGCCATCTTCGTGAGAAGAGATATTGATGTAACATCAGCTGAAAAAACATGCTACAACGACATTGAAATACTAACCGTCGAAATAGGAGCCTGCACAGTGACATCTGTGTATAAACCACCCCAGAGAGACTTTGTTTTCTCCCCTCCAAAAAATTTCGCTTCTCAAAAAACCAGATTCATTCTGGGTGATTTTAATAGTCATAATGTCCATTGGGGCTACGCTTCAACTGATAAGAATGGAGATCTTGTGGAATCGTGGGCTGAACAAAACAACCTGGCACTTCTACATGACCCAAAACTGCCCTATTCGCTCCAGAGCAAAATATGGAAGAAAGGTTACAACCCTGATCTCACCTTCATCAGCATGTCTTTAGAGGACCGTTGCGTTAGGAAGGTATATAAGCCTATGCCGAAGACGCAACATAGGCCCGTGGGAATAACTGTTTACAGCGCTATAAAAGCTCCCAAAATTCCTTTCAAACGAAGGTTTAATTTTAAAAAAGCGAACTGGGCAAAATTTGCTGATGAATTGGAAACACAAGTGAAAAATATAGTCCCGATCCCCAAAAACTATGACGCGTTTATCAAACTTGTAAAACGAATCTCATGTAAACACATACCCAGAGGATGTCAACAACATTACATATCTGGTCTGAACGATGAAGCAAAAGACATTATGACAAAGTACACCGAAGAATATAGTAAAGACCCATTTAGCGAAGTTACGGCAGAGATAGGGGAGAGACTACAGCAAACACTAAGTGCCTCCAGACAACAACGGTGGAGCGAGACTTTAAGTAAAATGGATATGACGCACAGTAGTAAGCAGGCTTGGAATATGATCAAAAAACTTAATGGTGATCCCACAGAGATGAAAGAGCTATGTACAATAACACCAAATCAGATAGCCCACCAACTGCTTCTGAATGGCAAAACAAACAATCGTTGCAAAACGCCAAAGATTATAAGAACTCAAGACCAGGAAACAACTCTCTTGCGAAACTCATTTACCATCGAAGAGCTCAAAAATGGTATTGACTGTATGAAAAATGGAAAATCACCTGGAGTGGACGAAATCCTAACAGAGCAGATAAAACACCTCGGGCAAAAAGCGAGACAATGGGTGCTCGATCTATTTAACATCTGTCGCTCTACCTACCAGATTCCAAAACTGTGGCGTAAATCAAAAGTAGTAGCCCTTCTGAAACCTGGGAAAGACCCTGAACTACCGAGTAGCTACCGTCCGATATCCCTGCTATGCCATTTGTATAAATTGTATGAACGTCTCATTTTAAACCGCATCCAGGAAAAATTAGATGCAAAATTAATCCCACAACAAGCAGGCTTCAGACCAGGTAAATCATGCACAGGCCAAGTGCTGAACCTAACAGAATACATAGAGGAGGGATTTGAGCAGAAAGACATAGTGGGAGTAGCCTTGATAGACCTCACAGCGGCCTATGATAAGATAAACCACAGAACCCTGCTAACTAAGATCTATAACACTGTGCTTGACTACGACCTGGTAAATATCATTAGATCACTGTTGTGTAATAGACGTTTCTACGTTTTGCTAAATGGAAAGAAGAGCAGATGGAGAACCCAAAAAAATGGCCTACCTCAAGGAAGCGTTCTGGCGCCGTCCTTATTTAACATCTACACCAACGACCAACCAATGCACCCTCAGACTGAGAGTTTTGTCTACGCTGATGACCTTGGTATAGCCGTAAAGGGGAAAACACTCACACAAGTAGAGTCAACAATGGAAGAGGCTTTAAACATGATGTCAACTTACTACAAACAAAACTCATTAAAGCCAAACCCTACTAAAACCCAAGTATGTGCATTCCATCTCAACAACCAACTAGCGCATGTAAAGCTGAATGTTTCTTGGGAGGGACAACGCTTGAAACATATTGATAAGCCCAAATATCTTGGAGTAGTACTAGACCGGTCACTAACGTATAAATTCCACTGCCAGAACACAAGACAAAAGGTTTCTACGAGAAACAACCTTCTCCGGAAACTTGTAGGGAGCAAGTGGGGTGCAAACCCCCAGGTTTTGAAGACAACAGCTGAGGCCTTATGTTTCTCAACAGGGGAATATGCTTGTCCCGTCTGGGGTAGATCTAGACACGCCCAACAAGTCACCACGGCGTTAAATGAAACATGCAGAATAATTACCGGTTGTATGAAGCCTACCCCCCTACCCCTACTGTACCGGGTAGCTGGATTCTCATCACCAGATGACCGTAGATGCGCCTCACAATATGTGGAGAAGTTCAGGCAAACTTTCGATGAAAGGCACCAATTATACGGGTTTGACGAACCACCAGGAATCAGCCGACTTAAATTAAGGAAAAGGTTTATGAGAAATGTCAGCGTCGAACCACCCGAACTGTTCCCCCTACATCCAGAACGACCTAATGGAATGAACCTGGACTGGAGAACCTGGCGGACACTGAATCGCATACGCACAGGTGTTGCCCCTGTAAAACAGAACCTCATTAAATGGGGCATCAAGACAGACAGCGACGCACTTTGTGAATGTGGGGAAATACAGAACATGGAGCACCTGAGAGTATGCAGACTTTGCCCATCACAGTGCACCCTCGATGATTTATGGCTCGCAAATACAAAGGGTGTAGACGTAGCCCGATATTGGGCAGAAAAACTGTAGTCGGATCCAGACACGAAAAAGTAAAAGGATTGACAGGTGAGACATCAATTTTAATTTCTATTAAAAAAATTTTAAGCCATAAAGCTTTTCTAACACCAAAATCCAAGAACACATATTCAGTCTCTGTAGTTGATTGTGCCACTATGTTCTGTTTTTGGCTCTTCCAAATAATAGGGCCATTGCCTAGCATAAATACATATCCACTAGTAGATTTTCTCGTATCTAGACAGCCAGCATAGTCTGCATCAGTGAAGCCTATTACCTTGATTTGTGTAGTTTTTCTGTTCATAATTTTATAATGAGAGGTATATTTTAGAT
Source organism: Diabrotica undecimpunctata (assembly GCF_040954645.1). Lineage (NCBI taxonomy): Eukaryota > Metazoa > Arthropoda > Insecta > Coleoptera > Chrysomelidae > Diabrotica > Diabrotica undecimpunctata. The sequence goes on from NW_027312992.1 coordinate 15,006, forward strand.
ATCTAAAAATTCGTTTTACTTCTTTTCAATGTTCATCACTCCAAGCATTAAAGGATCTGCTCACCTGATTAACTGCAAATGTAATATCTGGGCAACTGGTGGTTGCTAAAAATATTAGTAAACCAACAGCCTCACGATATGGTAAAGATTTATTACAATTTAAAATTACGCTAGTACGCTAGGCTTAGCAGGAATCTTTAATGGATTAGCATTAGTCCTATTAAATTTACTAAGAAGTTTTTCTATATACTTATGTTGATGAATAGCAATTGTACCCGCACTATGATCTTGTTTAATGTCAAGTCCAACAAAATGAAACGCGCTATCTCAGAGTACAGTTATTTTAAACAATTTTCTTTAAAGTTTCTATAAGTTTATTAATAGTACTTTCTAATTTTGACATGACAAGTCCATCATCAACATAAATTGCTAAATAAGTTTCAGTATTTGCAAAGTTGACTGTCTAAAGTCAAAGTTATTAGGAAAAGATACAAACTTCTGGTTCCGGCATCTCGATGACTGCTTAAGTTATAAGCTTTTATTAAATTTACATACTAAGTTCTGTTACTTTTTACTTTCAAAACTAGTTGGATGTTTTATATTCACACACTCTGGCAAGTCACCACACATAAATGCAGTGTGTATATTAAAATTAGCAAGTCTAAAGTCATTTTCCACTGCTAACGATAACAAAAATTCGCAATTAGTCATATCGCACAACCGGCATGAAAGTGTCTTCATAGTATATTCCACTTATGCAGCTTCAGTCCACAATTCTTGTGACATATTTTTGTTGATAAGCATAGTCCTCGCACTTTCAACAATTGTCCTTAACTGCCTCTCACTGCGACAATTTTGTTAAGGTGTATATAGAGCTGATATATGATGAATACCATTTTTCTGATAAAATCCTGAAAATCGCTATTGATATATTCTCCTTTAACTTGGTCACTTCTATAACCAGTTTGATTTTCGATCAGTATTTTAAAATTCTTAAACTTGTTAAGAACATCTGACTTGTGTTCTAGAAAATAAACACTGCAATAACCACTACAATCATCTTTAAATAAAACAAAATATTTTAATCCACTTGGAGAGAGGAAATGTTTACTGGTCCACATACATCTGTGTGAATCGTATGTCTGATCTGCTTCTTGTAAGACTTTTATGGGATTTTCTTGAGAGTTTCCCATACTGGCATGACTCACAGAAAAATTCTTCTTTGTCTTTAACTCTCATATTTTCCTCTAAATTAGAAGATTTTTTCTTAATTGTACTGAAGTTAATACGCCCCAGACTATCATGCCATAACTTTATTGATGTTTTGCAAGCTAAATTACATTCTGCAATAGGCTTAAGTCTAAATTGCATAACCCACAGATTGTCTCTACGTACCCCAATACATGAAATGTTTTAATTTCTCTCTAGAAATTGACACATGTTTTCCTGAGAGTGATAGGTAAAGTTTTTATCTGTCATATCTTCCACTGAAAATAAGCTGTAACTAGGTTCAGGAACATAGAGGACATTATTTATAGTACGATCATACCACTCACCGTGGACAAATGCCTGTATTTCAATGACACTTTTACCTTCTGCATGAATCAACTTTTGAAACAGGCAATTATTGCTTAAGGCATGTTCGGTTAGTTGGCAAACTCCCGTTGGACAGTTCGAATGTAGAAATATTTTATTGCGAGTAGGGACTTATGTTCCCGGTTAGTAATCTAATTACATCGCATATTGCCGTATAATTTAATACTTTGAATTATGTTTTCATCAATGTAAACCCAACTACTGTTTGGTTTTGTGGTTAGTTATGCAAGTACTTCAAAGTAAGTAATCTAAACCACGTCTTTGCAATTAACAGTCAAAATTGTACCTTACGTTTTTCTTAACTGGATCGGATTATTTGCTTTTTAGGTTCAGTGAAGATGGACTGATCAGTATGAAAACGTTTTGAACTTTTTAATCCATTTAGATTTTTTAATTTCAATTAAATCCCACTGAAAAACGAAGTTTTTTACTTCGATGTTCGAGTTTTTTAAAAAACATAATCTTTACTGGACCAGAACTTATATTAGATCTATACCTAATAATTTAATTAAAATCTTATGCTATCACAAAAATTAAAAAAAATTTTAAAAAATTATTGTAAACAAAAAATAAACCAGCACTGTGATTATCAAGTTCAAATTTCAGCACTGTATATGTCAAGATGCAACGACTCTGGTAAAGTTCGTGTAACTTTCTTTAATTAATTTGGTACTCAATAGTAATTCAACTGGTGGATAAAGATGTGATCTGGTATTTGCCAAAGATCCACCATTTCTTAAGATTTTCTGCATAACATATGATAAGATAAGGTAACAGTTGTTGATATACATAAATTACTACAAATCTTGGGAGATGTATAGTATTACTTAAGAAAAATCTGTATTTAACTTTAAGATTAAAGAAGTCATGTTGCGCATTTAAAACTTGACAAAAGCATTAACAAAAATACAAAACGACATGGACACTCAGTAGCACCGTGTGTTGGAGAATAAAATAAAATAAAATTGAAAAAGAAAAAAATTAAAAATTTTACAAGGACAACTAAAACATTATAAAATTTTGTAGAGGATATCCAGTTTTTGTATAATATGCTAACGGCATTACCTAAAATAACTGGACTTGTAAGTTAAAAAGCTAGAGACAAAATTCTTCTACTGTAAGACAAAAACGCACGTTGTTTATTGAATTAATTGTCAGAAACCAAGGATGCTATGTAGTATATTTAGTATTAGTTCATTTAGGCAAGATTAAAATTGTTAATTAATCTACCGAGAAGAGATTTTAACGCTGGGCCATTTTATGGTTCTTGTATATAAAAAAATCGAATTTAAATTAACATAATTTTTTGTTCTTCCATTTTATTCCCGATTCCGTTCTCGTATAGCTTTGCACCATAGTGATTTCCGTTTTACGTTAATAATTATGAGTTTTCTAAGTAGGTATATGGTTTTATCTTCGAGTAGAAAACCTCCCTTTCCACAGCTGGCGCTGTGCCTCTGGCTTCGGTGGTGTCGTTAAATACCGGCGAAAGACAAAAGGGTTAAGGTCTTACCATTGTAGGGAAGTGACTTTGAGCAAACGTAGCTGTTACCTACATATACATAGAAAACGAGCTTTGTGCCTTCCGCTCGTGCCGTTTGTTAGCGAGAACTGCAAAGCCAGAAACAATACACTAACTAATGAATTTCTGTGTATACTTCGGCGGGCTTTTTCGGACTGAATAGTGACCCAGATATGAGAGGATTTATTTTCGGATAAAAGTGAAACGGATTGTTTAATAAAACAGCCAAGGCTAAACTAGAATTCAAGTAAAACTTTAAAATACGCGAGAACATAATATGAAAAACATTAGGCTGTTATTGATATCTGGTTAAAACGTTCTGCATATTTTTATTTCTGGTCACTATTGTTATGTCTTTTATTTATTTATAATTATTTATATTTTATTTATTAATTCTTTACTAATTTATTATATTGTTCTTATTTTAATTTATTAAAAAGCACGATAATTTATATCAATTTATTTAACTAATAATACATAATTTATCTAGACGAACGTAACAATTAAATCGCGACCGCGAATCATCTTAAAAATTAACTGTTTTTTCTTCCATGAAAGCTCCGTTATTATATATAAAATACAGTCAGTCGAAAATTCATGTGAACCCCTGATTATACTAGAAGGTAAATCCGGGTCATCGTTTCGACCGTTTTCTGGAAGGTTCCGTTCAGGTAGATTTCTGCCAGCTGATCGAAGGCTCTCGTACAATCTAAAACATATTAGTGAATAAACACATGTTTACAGGTTTTTAATATGACTCATATTTTTACGTAACACTATGTAACGTTAAAAAGGTCATATGTGTGTTATTTTCCTTTATAAATAATTTTTTATATTAATTTCTTTTGATTTTATTTATCTATTAATCTTTCATTTTACTATTTTTTTATTTTAAAAATAGTTGGCTCTCAACTTTTCATTCAAGTCTTCAATCAACTAAATATCCTATTTATTCTTTATTCTTTATTTTCAATATTTATTTATTTTAGTTATATTTCCTGTATTTGACTCCAGTCTGTTCTATGTCACAGGCAAAGAATGTATAAATTTCTATGCCACACTTCAGTTTAAAAAGGTATAAGTGTACGTTCACACAGACCGCTATGGCGATCAGCGATGCGATGCTTTGCTATGCTATGCGTTACATAGCAAGCTACTATCTGTGGGTGTTTCAATACAATGATTTGCTTGTGAGCTAGTCGCCACCGTCCATTAAAAATATTACTACGCGGTTTTTGTTTGATGATTTATCCTACAAAACATTGTTTTTCAGATTCCTTGCCACTGGGATGTCTTATAGAAGTTTAACATTCCCTTTTCGTTTAGGAGTCTCGACAGTTGTAAATATAGTACAAGAAATTTGTTTAGAAATATGAAAAGTTTTTCTACAGAAGAAATGTTGATACATTCCACTGTACAATATTGGAAAAGACAGAATGTTTTTCCAATTACCAACACCTCAAATAAGCAAGAACATATATAGTAACGTAATTACTAATAAACAGTAATTAATACTTACTTGTTACTTATAACTCCTTTGCAACCTAAATCCATAATTTATTTATCTTGTCCCTATTGTGATAGTTTTTGATCGTTGATCTCATAGGGCCAAACGAATTCTAGCATTGTTTATTAATTTTTCCACATCCATATCACTCGCTAGATATACGACTATTGGCGATGGAATCAAACATTCTTGAAAACCAAACCGAAGCGCATACTAGCCGCTACTAGCATCGCATCGCATCGCACTAAATCGCGCGCTATTTGAACAAGGCGCTTAAGATACAAGTGTTTGATATAATTGCATAGCAAAGCATCGCATCGCTGATCGCGCCATAGCAGTCTGTGTGAACGTACACTAACTGTCAGCTGGCGACTTTTTGTAAATATTCTTTATCTATAAAAAGGCATTTCTCTGTTGAAAATTGAATTGTATTGTTAAAACTTTTCTTGAGTGTTATATTTAAGATTTAACCAACATCTGTCTGTTTATAATTTGATATAATTTCATCTAATCATAATTATATTCATTATATTCTTGCCAATTTGCCATTTGCTATTTAATATTGTAATTATTTTCAATTTTAATATGGCAAGGAAATATTAAACATATGCAGTTGCTAACACAAGGTTAATTTTTCTAATTTTTTTGGCCTTGTCCACTTTTGTGGCGGACGTATCGAAACCACATGGGTGGAACTTCCTGAGCCTCATTAAACACTCTCCATAGCACATGGTCGGGCATGCCACAACTGCAGATGCTATTCAGAACCCAATGGTCACAAACATGAAAGTATCTAGATTCATTAACATCAGCAACTAACCACCAAATTCTGCAATACTGTCCAGCTACTTGAAGACAACATCAGAAGCCATAATTATCATTTAAAAATCTTTTTTTTTTAAGTTATATGCAAGATTTGCTCTGTTGATTTTAATTTAATATTAAAATTTCAATTTTATATTTTTTTTTATTTATATTAATATGATTAGTTAATACCTTGATTTATTTGTCCCAGCCAAACTCATTGTTTAGATTTACTTCTAAGATAAGACGTTCTCACACCTGAGAGAATGAGCTAAATGAGGCCTAACCATTGACTCCAAAAAAAAAGTTGTCAGTTTTATTGTTCTACATTGACTCCCAACTTTCAGAGGTAATTATATCATTACCCATTGCCACCCACCGTTTCTAATGGGTCGTTTAATGGTTACATCCTAGGTCATCCTACTACTACTACTTGTCGGTTTATAACGTTCTCCGCCGTTTTCCGACTTCCAATCGCCACTTAGACCGGTTGTTCCATAGATCTTCTTCTATGGCCCTCTCTCTCAGTTCTTTATTTATTCCTTCGCTCCAACTTTTTCTGGGTCTACCTCGTTTTCTCTTTCCTTCTGGTTGCCACTTTAGTATTTCTTTTGGCATTCGTTGTTCGTCCATTCTTTGTATGTATCCGAACCAGATAAGTTGTTTTGTTGTAAGGTCATCTGTGATTGTTCGTTTGATTCCCATTATTTCTCTAATGCGTTCGTTGGTAATCCTTTCTCTTCTAGATCATCCTGCGGCTCTTCTCCAAACATCCATTTCCATCGCTTTCAGCGTTGACAGTGTTCTTTCTTTCAGTGGCCATACCTCACAGCTGTATAAAGTGATACTTTTTACTATAATCTCATATATCCTCTTTTTATTGTCTTTGCTGATGGATTGGTCCCATAAAATGGTGTTTAACATTGTGATGGCTTTTCTCCCTGACGTATTTCTCTCTCTTATGGCTTTGTCTAATGTTCCATCTTGTGAAATAGTGATACCTAGGTATTTGTAGTCACAGCAGTGCTTTATCGTAGTGTTATCGTCTAATATGAGATCTTTTTGTTCTGCTACAATGCACAGGTATTCGGTTTTCTTTTTATTTACTTCTAGACCCCATATATCATACTCTTCAATTAATTTTCGTGCCATATAGTTTAAATCGTCATAATCTTGAGCCATTATTACTTGATCGTCTGCAAAGTTAAGCGTATATACCATAGTATTGGTGAGCGGTATCCCCATTGTCCTGCATTTTTGTTTCCATCTTTTTAAGCACTTTCGAGGTATATTTTAAATAAAGTGGGAGACAAGCAACATCCTTGCTTTAATCCTTTTGATGTTATAAATCCTGTTGTTATTTGTGTCCTTGCTTTTATCTTTGTTATTGGTTGGTTGTATAGCACTTTGACGGCTTTTATTAATTCTATATTAATATTCGTGCTTTCCATTGATTGTCACAGCTTCTTCAGTGGAACGCTGTCGTAGGCTTTCCGTAGGTCGACGAACAACATATGAATCTCTTGATTTTTTGCCATCTTTTTTTCTATTATCTGGGTTAAGGAGAAAATGTGGTCAATAGTGGATCGACCCGTACGAAATCCTGCTTGTTCTTCTGCTTCATAATCTAAGTATTTCCTCTCGATTCGGTTCTTTAACACCTTTCCATATATTCGACTCATAGATCCGGTTACAGCTATTCCTCGGTAATTTTCACAATTATTTTTATCACCCTTTTTATGTATAGTCCTAGGTCATCCTAGGGTCTGTAAAAAAATACGCCAAGTAATGAACCATCCTAGGAAGCGAGTATTATTATGTTACTGAATAATACTATTATGACTTTAGTGTTTCACTAATGTTTTTAATTATAAAATTAATTATAAAATAATACAATTATTGTAGAAGCACACATTTTCAGGTGTGAGTTTCCGTATATTATTATTTACAGGGTACTTTACATGTTTTTCAGTTGTTTGTTTTAAATCTATAAAAGGGACTATTATTATACTTATTGAATAAAACATTTCACAAAACAATATCGAGAGAGAAACCCGATATGGTTGCAATAGATAATGTTAAGTGACTTAATCCCAACAGCACAAAGGTATAAACATATTTTGGTAATGTTTGACCAATTCTCAAAATTCGTAATATTATATTGCTACCGAACAACAAAAGGTATCGAAACAGAAAAATTGATCAATTTATAGAAGAAGTAGGAATTTCCAGATATATACCGCTAGACAATGCCACTAACTTTCGCAATGACAGATTCAAGCGACAATTGAGACAAAAAAAGATCGACACGAAATGAGTATCCTTCATCTACAGAGCAACCCCACGATTTATACAAAAAAATTTTACGCATAGCGTCGAATGGCTAACACAGACATTGGGATAGGAAAGTGCCTGAAATCGAGGAGTATTTGAACTCTATTCCCCACACGATAATAAAATAGTCACTAGTATTTATGATGAAAGGGACAACACCACTCAGGCCTTGTAAAGAACCAGAACAAAGAGAATACCAAAAACTAACAGAAATAGTAGAAACAAGATTAAGGAGAAGTGGTGGAAAATACCTCCAACAAAAAGAAAAGTCGCTGGAATACAACAAACCAGCATATATGTGTCTGATAGATTTGAAGAAAGCGTTTGATAGAGTGAGAATTCGGGACGCGATACATTTATTATATGGAAAGGGAATATCACTGGATTTAGTAAAAACCATTGAGAATATATATAAAGATAACATAGCTATGGTAAGATGTAAAGGAAAACTATCACAACTTATCAAATATGAAACTGGCATTAGACAAGGAGATTCGCTGAGCCCATTAATATTCAATCTGATAATGGATGAAATCATAAAGAAAGTTAAAAAAGAGGATATAGAATGGGAGAAAAGGAAATAAGGATAATATGCTACGCCGACGACGCCATAATAACAGCCGAAAATGAAGATGACCTACAAAGATTAATTAAAGAATTCGAAGATACGGCGCTCATATACAACATGGAGATCTCAACAGAGAAAACTAAAGCGATAGTGATATCAGCGGAACCGAGAAGATGTAAACTAGTCGTAAATAACAAAATAATAGAACAAGTGATGGAAACTGAATACTTGGGAATAAAACTAACTGTCAAGCTACGGAAAAGTGGAAAAAGAAGTACAAAAACAAGTGAACATGGCAAACAGAGCAGCAGGATGTCTCAACAACACAATCTGGAGAAACAAATACCTCACAACGGAAACGAAAACCAGGATATATAAATCAACAATAAGACCGATAATGACGTACACAGCGGAAACAAGAGCAGATACGGCGAAAACACAAAGACTACTGAAAACAACAGAAATGAAAGTCTTACAAAAAATAACAAACCAAACTCTAAGAGACAGAGTAAGAAGTGAGGAAATACTAGCGAAATGATATAGAGATATAGAGGAAATAAACGCGAGGACCAAAAGAAGAAAAGTGGAATGGAATCAACACATCGAAAGAATGACAGAAAACAGAATAGTACGAATAGCAAAAGACAAATCGCCAAATGGAAGAAGATCATTGGGACGACCGAGGAAAAGATGGTCAGACAAAGTCAATTGAGGCTAAAAACCGAAGTAAAACAGGCATTTTGCCTAATTATAAAGTAGAAAGAAGAAGAAGAAGAAAAAGAATGAAAGGTGCATGCGCCAAACTGATACCAGTTTTTGAAGGCCCATACCAGGTGCATATTAAAAATGGAATTAACAGTTATGTTTTAGAATACTTAGGAACTAGAAACATTAAGGGAATATTTAGTATCACGAATAAATCAAACCTACATTCATTTTTTTTTGTTTGCTTAGATGCATTGACGGGGAATTTTTTTTATTATTTTGGAAAAATGGATGAAATGTGACTCTGAGATAGCGCGT
>NW_027312993.1:0-24356 GCF_040954645.1 Diabrotica undecimpunctata
CGCGCTATCTCAGAGTCGAGAGAAATGCTAAAATTTTAATATCAATCATCTAAAAGGGTATTGATTTTAGTTACACAAAAACTACGAACGCCTTAAAAATAAAGGTAAGAAAACGTTTGACATAATACACGAAAGTTTTTCTAGAAGTTTTTAGTAGGTCGGTTTAATTATCTATTTAGTGATAAGTATCTCAAAGTTATGCATGTTAACCCTAGAACACTCTCGTACGTAATAAAACGCTTAATACACTTAAAATTTACGTATATTGAATTAACAAATTTAAGAACAGTGGTAAATTAACAAAACATTTGTTGTAAACAGAAATACACAAAAAAACTCTTACTAATAACATATTCATTAAAAAAAAAATAACATATTTAATAACAGTTTTGACACTGCTTAATCTGGTGTTCTCCGCAAATAGGATTTTTGCATTTCGGGCAATAAGTGGTCGTCATTCGTGTAATTCTTGTGGGACAATAATTTTTTTTAATTCACGATTCAATTTTTTATTTTCTAAGCGACTTGTCTGGTGAGGTTTTGTAAGTTTTTTATGAAGTTCCATCAAAACTGCTATCTTTGTAAGGGTTTTCCACCTTGAGTAAAAACGTTATACGAATAAATAACGTAGGCATTGATGCAAGCCATATTGATCATATTATAAAATATGCACATCGGCCATATTTTGGTCTTGCGGTTCACACACATATTTTGACACATTTGGTCAAACGTATCGACTGCTCCTATCGTGTAATTATACGACAAAACTCATTAAAGTCAAACCCTACTAAAACCCAAGTATGTGCATTCCATCTCAACAACCAACTGGCGCATGTAAAACTGAATGTTTCTTGGGAGGGACAACGCTTGAAACATACTGATAGGCCCAAATATCTTGGAGTAGTACTAGACCGGTCACTAACGTATAAATTCCACTGTCAGAGCACAAAACAAAAGGTTTCTACGAGAAACAACCTTCTCCGGAAACTTGTAGGGAGCAAGTGGGGTGCAAACCCCCAGGTCTTGAAGACAACAGCTGAGGCCTTATGTTTCTCAACAGGGGAATATGCTTGTCCCGTCTGGGGTAGATCTAGACACGCCCAACAAGTCACCAAGGCGTTAAATGAAACATGTAGAATAATTGTATTGTATGAAGCCTACCCCTCTAAACCTACTGTACCGGGTAGCTGGATTCGCATCACCAGACGACCGTAGATGCGCCTCACAATATGTGGAGAAGTTCAGGCAAACTTTCGATGAAAGGCACCAATTATACGGGTTTGACGAACCGCCAGGAATCAGCCGACTTAAATCAAGGAAAAGGTTTATGAGAAATATCAGCGTCGAACCACCCGAACTGTTCCCCCTACATCCAGAACGACCTAATTGAATGAACCTGGACTGGAGAACCTGGCGGACACTCAATCGCATACGCACAGGTGTTGCCCTTGTAAAACAGAAAACCTCATTAAATGGGGCATCAAGAGAGACAGCGACGCACTTTGTGAATATGGGGAAATACAGAACGTGGAGCACCTGAGAGTATGCAGACTTTGTCCATCACAGTGCACCCTCGATGATTTATGACTCGGAAATACAAAGGGTGTAGACGTAGCCCGATATTGGGCAGAAAAACTGTAATCGGATCCAGACACGAAAAAGTAAAGTATACGACATTATCATTTCGGGTTTTTTTGTATTTGTGTTAACTGTTCCCTTTTTATTTTTACGTTTATAGGACTCCAAGGAGCAAGTTTTACTATATGCCTACATAGACGTGTTGATCTGACGTTATATATTATTTTCCAATAACTCTAATGGAATGTGTGGTTTATTCTTTCGGATCGTCCCAAGTATTGTCAAATTATAGGGCCTTTTTAGTAATTTCTCTGCCAAAGTTAGTGCCGTGAATTGGAGCTGTTAAAATAGTTACAAAGTAATCGGCTAAAGGAAGGCCATTTGTTTGGGTAGGTTTGCCTAAATATGGTTCGGCATTGACCAAGTACTTGGTGACGACATCGCATAACAAAACCAATTTTAACCCGTACTTAGCAGGTTTATTTGGTATGTACATGCGAACATTGCATTTTCTCCTAAAACCCACCAACTGCTCATCAATTGTCAAATATGAACTGGACTTGTAATTTTTTTTACAATGGTTAATAAATTCCTCCCATATTTCTGATATGGGGACACAAGCAGTAATTTCTCTCCTTTCAGCTCTAGTTGTCTTATCATTGAACCTAAGACAAGCAGTCAGAAATTCAAATCGAAATTTGCTCATCGTCGCCCTGTATCTGGCACCGGAAAACGATGTATCAAACATAACATTCGATGACAAGTGATTCTCCTTTAGTACTTCAGCGAGTATATAAAGTCCCAAGAGCGCCTTCAGTTCTTCTAGATTGGTTTCAGATGTTCTTTTGGCAGCGTCATAATAATTTTTGTTTTTTCGGTTTATTTCTTGATTTGTATATGTCACTATTCTAGTTAGCATCGAATCGGTGAAAAATATTTCGAATGCACGCAAAGGTTCTGAAATGCCCCTGACTTCAGCCTTAGGACCAGGTCTTACATGCACAACGTTGATTGCAGGTGTTTTACCGATTGTTTGTGGCGTGGTTTCCCAAAGATATCCATTTTTGCTCATAAGAGTATCTCCATCTGGAACTATAATGTTTTCGAGATCAATAGCGGCACCCTAAAAATTATTGAGATTAGTTTAACAATTGGCACAAACCAAATTAAATAAATACCTCCAGAAAATTGGTACTGGAGGGCCTCTCTGCACATGGTTTGGTTGGATCATTGTTTCACTATCGACAGCAACATCCTGTAAATTACAAAAATAAAATTAAGTGCAGGCTAGCCAATGAATTATAAAATCAACCTACCCCTTCAAAACTCATACTAGGTGACACTTCTTCTTGTGCCCTAAGGGCATTTGAAAGTAGTCTTCGTTTTTTTGTGGGCATTGTAGTACTCTTTGTATTTTTCCATATACATTTTAGACTTTTTTCCACGTCCTCCTCCACATTTTCTTCATCGGGAACAAAATCGAGATCAACAATGCTGTCATCAAAATCAATTGTCAAATGTCACTTCAATATGATCTTCTTCCTCACTCTCACTACTCTCGTAAATCAACCGTTCAAGTTCGGCATATGCGCCTTTCTACTCATTTTATAAAAAAAATGTCCGATAAAACTCTTGACATGTCAAATTAACGTACGTTTATTTATCTATTAATGCTCTTCACACGTACAATTTACGTGTTGACCCTCAGAGATTGCCATATACTAGCACCTACTTATAGTCAAGATTTATATTACAGCTGGCGAAAAATATTACTAATAGCCTACTCGAGGCAATGCTAGTACTTGGAGTGGGAGAGTTTACGCGTTTGACAGTAATTAGCGAGTTTTCGGTTTTCGCAATGATACGTAATTTTTATGTACAAGAGTGTTCTAGGGTTAATTTTCTTTCTACTCTTTATAAACAACAGTTGTTACCTATTCCTGCATCAAATTTCGCCAAATTTGATGCAGGAAGTTCTACACTTCATTTTTTTCTTAGTTTTTATTTCATATTTGCTTAGTTAGTTAATGTTCATTCATTTTGTTTATATGCTCTTTTTATTTTGTTCGGTATTTTTTATTAACTCATTAATGAAGTAGATATCCCGTTCTTATTTTACGCTCTCTTTTTTTTATTGTAAGTCTTGCAACTTAAGTATAATATTATAATGTTATGATTCGAAAATGTAGAAGAATTACAAAGACAAAGAAAAGGAAGAATAAGGAAAATTTATATAAAAAAATTGCTATTTCTACATGTAGATCAGAATAGAGAAAGGAATTATAATTATATAGAATTTTTCATATAAAAATGAGTGCACGTCATTCAAGATTTACGACGTCAGAACGCCACAGCGTTGCCAAAACATCAGAATAGTTAATTAGTGAGGAATTTTTAAAATGTCAACTATTTAAGAATACAATGTGCTAATCAAATGGATTTTTAAAATAAAGAAAATAATCACATTTTCAAAATTTCAAAATTGTACTTATCATATTTTTCAGCTATCAGCCTTTTTAACCACTGATTTTCTATCGCTATGGCACTAAATGATTCGATGGGTTGTCCATCACTATATCACTATTTTGGCAACAAATTACACGTAAATCCTTGAGTCTTGAAGAATTTCACTTTGTTTTTCACAGTACATGAGATGTGATAACTATTTCCACATACTATACAAACAAGTGTTTTATTAGGCTTAGTTTGACAACATTTAAATGTATTCTCTTCAAAATCTACCTCTTATACTACAGAGAGAGGTGACGGCATATTTTTACTTTTTGCCGTCTTGGAAATATGTTCACATCGTTGTAGAGGTTGTGGAAGTTGTGTTGAATAAGTGTCTAACAGAAAAAAGAATAGCCAGTCTGTGGGAAAACGCCGAAATAATACTTTTACACAAAAAAGGAGACACTACTAATATTGAAAACTACAGACCTATAAGTTTGTGGTCACACTTATACAAATTGCTAACAAGAATAATAACCAACCGCGTAACACAAAAACTTGATTTATATCAAACGGGTGAACAGACGGGATTTAGAAAAGGTTTTGGTACCAACGATCACTTACAAACCATCAGAAGACTGGTAGAAAAAACCACAGAATATAATGTACCTCTACATATGGCATTTATTGACTTTCACAAGGCTTTCGATATTATTAAAACTTGGTCCTTTTTTTCTTGGTCCTTTGGCTGCTTGGTCCAAGCAGCTCTGACGGATGCTCGAATAGACTCACGGTATACTACACTTATTAAAAACATTTATGAACAGGCCACATTCCACATCAAAATCAATGAAAATTCAAAAAACTGAAAAAATGCGTCTTGGTAAAGGTATTAGAAAAGGTGATACTATTTCACCAAAGCTTTTTACCTTAGCATTGGAAAATGTATTCAAACCGCTCGACTGGGAGCAAAAAGGTCTAGACATTGATGGTGTACGTTTGAGTCATTAGAGGTTTGCGGACGACATAGTATTATTTAGTACAGACATCAAGGAACTGGAGCAAATACTCAAGGAATTAAATCAGCAGTCAAATAAAATTGGTCTTAAAATGAACATTCAGAAAACAAAAATAATGAGTAATTTACAAACAAATATTGTTATTGACAACGTCAGTCTTGAAAATGTAGACCACTATATACATCTTGGACATACCAATAAAATCGGCAAAGAAAACCAAATAGCCGAAATAAAAAGACGCATACAATTGTCTTGAGTAGCTTTCGGCAAGTTAAGCTTTATCTTGAAGAATAAAGATATACCAATGTATCTAAAACGTAGAGTTTATGACAAATGTATCTTGCCTGTAACTACATATGGACTGGAGATGATGGTTTTTACAAAGACATCCTTAGAGCAGCTCAGTACAACCCAAAGAGCGATGGAGAGGGCCATGCTAGGGATTAGTTTGAGAGACAGGATTCGAAATATCGACATTCAGGAAAGAACAAAGATTACTTACTGATGTCGCAGAACGTATAGCAAGGCTCAAGTGGCAATGGGTCGGACATGTTGCCCGAGGATAATCCCGAAAAATGAACACAAAGATAAACAAACTGGAGACCAAGAGAAAACAGGCAAGGAGTAGCAGACCACAGAAGAGGTGGGCAGATGATATCAAACAAGTCGCAGGCAAGCAGTGGATGAGAATTGCCAAGAGTAGAAATCAATGGAAGCAAATGGATGAGGCCTATGTCCAGCAGTGGTGAATACAGGCTGAAGAAGCCTGTATATATATACATATATAAATATATATATATATATATATATATATATATATATATATATATATATATATATATATTAATGTGATATTACAAGTCAGAGGTGCGCCAAGCAATTAATTAGCTAATTAATTAATTAATTAAACTTATTTAAATGATGCAAATACGATTTTATCACACTATTTAATTCTCTTATCTCAGGGTTATATTCGTGCTTCAATATCTATGCTTTACATATGATAGGTAAGGTCCAAAGAATACCGGAATAATAAAACATACTCGTATATGATACAATACATTATATATTGAAATAAAATTCACACTCAAATATCTTTAACAAAAAATATCTCATATAATGATTATCAAAATTTTATTCTACCTACGTGAACCTTCAAAAATTAATGTTATATACAATATAAATTAAAATTTCAAATCAAAATTGTTGTTCTAAATCTTTTGATCAAAATATTTCTATCTTTTCTAAAGCAATTAAAAAAAACTTTGTTAATAAAGAAAAACTGACGAATGGTAAAAAAACTATCTCTCTGATGATGAGTTGTCCAAATCCTTGTTTCTTGTAGCCTACACTATCTATTCTTAGCAGTTCCCTAGGTAATCAGCAATCTTACAACAAATTATTGCGAGCCTCTCGTCTTTAATAATCTCCTTCAAATCACGTATCGTTCAAAAAATGCTAGCCTCTTCTCCTCTCGATAAACTGAATCTCTCGTTCCGGTCTGAACAGTGACTCTTGGAATATATAAGTAGAAAAGTATAACTTACAATATTTTACTGGATCAGCTTCCGTCAGATACACTTACTCCAAGAAAACTCACAAACAGTCACTTCTAATGCTTACTATCACTTGGGAACCACCAGAGAACAACGACTGTTCGCCTTGCACCCTTGGAAAACAACTGACTATCTGTTTTTTCCTCAAAAATCTAGCTAAACTCTCATTCTTACATATCTATTCCACTTTTTTCAATCTCCTCCAATCAAAGCTCGTCATGCGTATCCCCATTTCTTCATTTAGATAACAAATAACAATTTTACCTACAATTATAAATTCCCTAAAAACTATTAACATGCTAATCGGTTTCTACAAATTCTTAAGAACTAACGGAGAAATATAATTTCTAAATATTCTATTCTATTGTCTTATTCACTGTACAAGTCCATTTATACGCGCTATCTCAGAGTTTGTTCATGACTTCACTTAAGCTCACTCACGTCACTCGATATATTTTACAAAGAAAATAATTTATGCATATCTTAAATTTTGTTTACTACAGGTCATCCCGGATAATGGATTTTCATTTCTTCGAAATATCTTTTATAGTTTATTAGTTGAATTACTTAAATTATTATATTTTGTACTTTGAAATATATTAAGAGCAAACCAATATTATTTTCAATTTTACATAGCATAACAATATATATATATATATATATATATATATATATATATATATAGTCTAACTTATTAAACTTATTATAAACTATATGTTTAAATGTAAAACAACACTAAAAAACGTTACACCAAATTTTGAACAATATCGAATTTTAACAATTTCTGTAACACTGTAAACGCAAAACGTAATTCCGTCCCACATCCCCAAAATATTCATTCAAAGGCGCGATGCGATACTCATATTCAAGTTAATAAACAAAATGTACCTCGGTCTAAGAGAAGGAAAGCCATTGCACCATAAAAGACGACAGTTTTCAATTTATTTGCACTTAAATTTGTTTTCGCTGAGCCCCGAGCAACGCGGAACAGATCGGGGCGAGATTGGTGTAGTAAACAGCTCCCAGAAGGGACGTCAAACTCAAATGTCATACAACGGATTTCATATGTGGCAAGGATCCCGTTTACTATTTTATCTTTCTTTCCACTTCATTGCCTATGTACACGTTTATATTGGTGCTACGATTTTTTTGTGTAGCATCAGAAATGCTTATAACATTTAGTATGTTTCTATAGAAGAGTATTTTTGTAAAATTTCTGTCTTTTTTATATTTTTAACTGACAAATTAATTTTGTTTGTTGTTGATCTATTAGTTTCAGCTACTAATAAAATACTTACTAATATTTAACTATATTATATGCAAATTTTATCAAAATGCATCTATGAGTTAATAATTCAGGCCACCAGAACCAGAGTGGCCCAAGTGATAGAAATCAAAACTAGAGATATGGGCCAAAATAGTTTAGTGAAATTTTCGAGTTAATGTAGAAAATTAAGTAAATATTAAAGACATTGCTTAGTTCGCAGCATAATACTTTAAAAATTACTAAGACTGTAATGGGCTATAGCCTCATACTAATTTTGTAAGTATTTGAAATTTTTTTAACAGTTCGCCACTTTGGCATTGGCTGTTTGAGACAAGCATGTCAATAAAAGTCCATCGGGTATGAAAACAACCCATCCCATAGAAATAAATGTAATATACCAGAGATAATGACTTTTATTAAACTGAAAAATTACAAATAAAAGTTATTGCTAGTTTTTTTACTTAAGTTGTAATCAAACTTTCACTTTTATTAATTTTAAATGTTTTCATTATACACTACTCCACTGAAAAATCGCTCATTACTCTGTCTATTTCATTTCTTGCAGTGTTAGAGTCTGCTACTTGGTGGTAGAATTGATGATAGACGGGCAGAACATATTTTAGTAAACACAGAAGATCTTTCTTTTTTTCAGGATTGATTTTTCTTCCATCCGGATAGAGTATTTCGAGCTCTAGGTTAGCAGCATCTTGAGAATTCCTTTTACTGAAGTTAACTTCCGTAAAAAGGCCTTCTGGATTATTCGAATATTTAACATACATGAAGAATGTATGCATCCTACTATACAGCATCAACTGCATTTTTAGCCACTCTACTTTAGACCTATCAACGCTTATCTTTCTGTCCGTAATGTTACTTTCTAAGGCTTTCGTCGATATGAAATCGTCTCGTTTCATCTGTAGTACCTTGAATGGATTCTTTTTCTCACTGCTGTTATTACGGTGTTCCAATGCTCGGGAATGTATATGTTTGAGAAATACCTCTTATACTTTTCTATCAAGTCGAAAGCTCGGTCACAAAATGAATCAAGAAGAGTTCCATCAGATCAAATATAATTACTGTGGTGTCATTGTTTTCTTTTGCATACTGTATATCAATTTTCATATTATTCATGGCACTTTTCGCTTTTTTAAAAGAATCTCCTTGGCAGTGGTAAGTTAGGCCTTCTTGGAATGTTCACTATTGTCACAAGCCTCTATTTTTACTTTGAAATTATCGCTTTTCTTACGTGAATCTGTTATAGGAGCATGGAATGATAAGTTGAACTCATCTTCTTCTTCTTAACGTGCCCTATCAAGTCCCCTTGACGTTGGCGATTAACATGGCGAAACTGTCTCTGTCTTGAGCTATTATAAAGAGTTGCTCAGCTTTCCTCATCCCTGTCCACTCCCTGATATTCTTCAACCAAGAGGCCCGCTTTCTACCAATTCCTCTGCGTCCTTCGATTTTACCCATCATAATAAGTTGAAGAATATTATATCGGTCTCCCCTTACTACGTGTCCAAAATAGGCCATCTTTCTACATTTGATGTTATCAAGCAGCTCTCGAGCAGCATTTGCTCTCTCAAGGACTGCCACATTTGTCAGTATAGCCGTCCATGGAATTTTTAGTATACGCCTGTGTAGCCACATTTCAAAGGCCTCCAGACGATTAATGGTGGATATTTTTAGTGTCCATGCTTCGACACCGTATAAAAGGACTGACCAAATGTAGCATTTAACCATGCGCTTTCGAAGTTGAAGTTGCAAGTTATCATTACAGAAGAATGACTTCATTTTTAAAAATGTCGTGCGGGCTATCTCGATTCTACGTTTTATCTCTTGATCTGGATCTAGTTGTTCAGTAATATGGCAACCAAGATAATTAAAACTGGACACTCTTTGAATTATATGACGCGCTATCTCAGAGTCGTGCATCTTGATGTGCTAAACGGCTAAACACCATGTGTTTTGTTTTTGAACAGTTTATGTTTAGGCCAAACTCTCTTCCCACTGTATCAATCGCATTTAAAGGCATTGTAATCCATTCA
This sequence comes from Diabrotica undecimpunctata, assembly GCF_040954645.1. Classification (NCBI taxonomy): domain Eukaryota; kingdom Metazoa; phylum Arthropoda; class Insecta; order Coleoptera; family Chrysomelidae; genus Diabrotica; species Diabrotica undecimpunctata. The sequence continues at coordinate 9,920 of NW_027312993.1, forward strand.
TGTCATCACTTAAAATAACTGTATCGCCTGCATATCTGATTGTATTTATCAGAATTCCATTAACTTTCACGCCCCATTCCAAATTATGCAGCGCTTCTTTAAATATTCTATCTGAATATAAATTAAATAACAGTGGGGATAGTATACAACCCTGTCTGACACCTCTTTGTATTTTACATATTTCTGTTGATTTTCCGTTTATGCGAGCTGTCGCTGATTGACTCCAGTATAACTTTTCTATGAATCGTATGTCTTGACTATCAACTCCTTTATCTTTTAATATTGTAATTAATTTGTGATGCTGTACTCGATCAAAGGCCTTTTCATAGTCAATAAATACAGCAAAGACGTCTTTCCTTTGATAGCGACATTTCTGCAGTAATACATTTAGTGCAAAGAGGGCGTCCCGAGTTCCCAGTGCATTTCTAAAGCCAAATTGTGTTTCATCCTGGTCTTCTTCACATTTATCTCTGATTCTACTGTGGATGATGCGTAGAAATATTTTCAAAGTGTGGCTCATAAGGCTTATCATTCTATAATCGCTACAGTTTTTCGGACGTTGTTTTTTGGTAGTGTTATGAATTCGGACTTTAACCAATGTTCAGGGATATCACCAGTCGAATAAACATCATTGAAAAGCTTGACCAGTATTCCAATGTTTTCCTCATTTATAAGCTTTACCATCTTTGTCGGTATGTTATCAGGGCCAACGGCTTTCTTGTTCTTTGCTAACTTTGTTGAACTCATCAGTGAATATTTTTCGAAGATGTATTTAAAAACAGATTCGCTGACTTTCTTTTTATATTCGGAATACATTATTGTCAAATTCAAATCAGGTGGAAATAACTTTTGTGTCTGGTGTAGTGTGAATCGTATTTTGGAAAAGTATTAATAAACTTCATTTCCTTTCAGCTCAGGGGTTTTGTTTTTTGGGGACACATTTACCTCGCTTGTCAATAGGCGGTGTACCACCAACTGATTTATTTTTCAAAACCCTTGTGAGACGTCCATCTGATACTTGAAGGACATGTTTGAAAAATGACTTGCAAACACGAATTGGTTTTCCGTTCATATCTGGTAAATGATTTGTTTGCATTTTGCATTTGTTTACATGATCCTGCTGTAATTACGACATTAACGAGTGAACACAGTTATGAGCTTTGCAAATTGAAATTGATAATCCATAAAATTTGGAAAATAGTACTCTTTTTCTTTCAGGGCCAATCTTCTCATGGCATTTTTCTTTACAGGGACATCGATATTGTGTATTTATCGTTTTAGCGAGAACGAGAACGCCTTTAGTGTTAGTGTATTCCTCACCTTTAGCTCGTTTGTTTTTTTCTCACATTTTTTTTCCACTATTTTCCTTGCGAACGCGTTTCCTTGTCATCTTTGCAGAAACTGACGACTGGTCTTCTTCATTAGACAAATCTTCAAGAATACGTTGCAAATTTGGCGAAGAGCTCCTGCTGCGATGATCTGGAACATACTCGGAACCTGAATCCTGATAGGGCTCCACTGGGCTTAATCCAAGTATATCTCGTAATTCATTTTCGATGTTATCAGTTGTTTCAGCCCCACTCCATCCATTATGTGCAGTTGCTACAGCTCCAGGAACATCTGCAGCAAACAATACAACAATAATTACTATTTATGTATGATGCAAGCTTTGAAAAAATTAAAACAGTACAATTAATGTTTTTTTGTAGGTTATGTTAACTTGACAAAGGTTATAATAGTTGAATTGTTGGTTAAATAACAGAGAAACTCACTTTTTACGTTACATGCAGTGCCTTCCGCGCCTTCGTCCTCACTTTCATTCATATTTTTATTGATTTTCTAATTAAAACACTGTTATAAAATGAGAAACAAGCAAATAACCTCTCAATAATAACCACAATTACAGTTAAGCGTTGCCAATGCCAGAGTGGTCCAAGTCACCTGTCACTATGATTTTTAAAATGGAGTATAAAATTGCAATGCCGAAACAATACTAGTTTCGCCATCTGTTATTCTCGGAGAAAACTAATCTTGGGCCACTGTGGCTTTGAAAATATTATTATTTCACATTGTTTTTTGCGATAAAGTCTAAATAGGAAAAAATGTCACTTGGGTCACTCTGGTTCTGGTGGCCTCAATTTATAATATAATTTGAAAAACTTCAGTTGCTCAGTTTATCTGCTCAGATAAACTGAGCAACATTTATTGTTATTTACTTAAAAAACATCAAAAATAAAATAAATATTTACCTCTACATATATAAACGTCACATTATACCTGTGTGCATAACTGGTTGCATACCATTAAGACAGGTTTAATAATTAAAAATTAAAGAACACCTAATTAAATTTTAATCATTGTTTTTTTTCTTTCTGTTCTCTATGTATCAGAGTTAAAACACACCATCAAAAGATGTCATGAAATAAACTAAGTTTTACTATCCTTACCTAAATTTTATAATGTATTTTGTCCACTATTAGTGTACAAAATAAACTATAATAATAAACTATACAAGTTTATTATTATATATCCAACTCCAACCAGTATATCTCGGCCAACCTTCTGACTGCAGCCCTAATAAACTGGTTGTTTGTACATATATATATATATATATATATATATATATATATATATATATATATATATATATATATATATTGTTATGATGTATTGTTTGTAAATGATGAGCAATGAGTATTTTTAATAATATAATATATAGGGTTTTTATGGCGGTTCTCAAAGAATTAGTTTGTAAGTACTTTTTTAAATTATCTTTATTATATCTACTATGAAACACACATATATATCTAACCTAGCCAATGTAAATTTAAAATAAACTATCTTTAAATTGAAATTCTTATGAAACTAATTAAATTCTATAGACAATGTAAAATTTAAACAAACTATCTTCAAAATTGAAATTGTTATGACACTAACTAAATTATATTAACAAATTTTGTACCTTTCTGTCACTGAATGCTTAAATGAACTGTTTTCCACTATATAGATTCTAATCACTAGTCAATGTCTTCGTGCTTCGGTTATCCTTGTTTTTGTGAAATTACTTTTTCCAATTATCAGCTTCCACCAATTTAAAATATATTTCTTCTTAAGCATTTATAAACCACCAAGCAAACCAGCAAACAGCATTTATATTTATTCTTCTTTCCAATATACCAATATCCAATCACCACATATATATTTATATTTATTCTTCTTTTCAGTATACCAATATCCAATCACCAAATATATTATATAAATTTAATTTTCAATTAATACTTCTTGCATTATCCAATCACCATTTATACATAACATAATTTTTAATCTTCAATAATATTTTCTTTATACTGTTTCTTAATCTTCATTTAACTCACTATATTGAACAATTGGACCTTCTGACTATCTTGAACTTACTGAAATGTAACTGATTGACTGACTCTAACTAACTTTCATACTAAAACTGGACATCTTGAATCCAAATCACCAAGTATTTATACCTTTTCAATCTTCCAGAACCATCTGGTAAGAAATCATGTTCGATTTGTTCCATCTCCTACATGTTTGAATTTTCTGGAACAGTCCATTTCGCAAACAAAGCCATCTCCGGTGATCTAGAGAATTCCTTACTTTTCTATCGAGAATTTTGTTGACATTTAGGCTTTTCAGATCAGAATATACACTTAAATTAGTAACTAACACTCTAATTTAATAAACTACACATTTTAAACAACATATTATTATAACCACACTTTATATTCGCAACCATTACTTAAACGTCACTTCATTGTATAGTTGGTTGCTTATGCACATGGCTCACTTAAATATATCTACAATATTATAATTATTAAAATACAACTTTTTACAATTATAATATGCTAATTTCTTAAAAATGCCCTCACATAAATATATTTTTATAAAATTCTCTAGTATATAACTTATTAAAATAACCAAATACTTTTTATATCTAATATTATCTAGTAGTGTAACTTATAAATTATTTTCTATAAACACCAATCATATCAATATATATATATATATATATATATATATATATATATATATATATATATATATATATATATATATATATATATATATATATATATATATATAATATATATATATATATATATATATATATATATATATATATATATATATATATATATATATATATATATTGTTATGATTGTTTATTTTGAGTTCAAACTTAGTTTATTGAGCCAATAAAAAATTATAACTTATCTGTTATCAAAAATAAAATAATCCTTATATTACCTGTGTTCGATGGATTCAAAAGATTTTCTAGTTGTCTTTTATCGGGATAGAGAAGAAAGGATAATAATACAAATATATTATATTACAAAGATTTACGTTTCTTTATTTTATATGAACGAATAAAACAATTATTAAATTCTGTCGTTATCTTATCAATCAGCATACAAGAAAATAAATCAAATTATTATGATAATAAGATTATAAAGCTACATACATTTATATTACGTGAAAAACCAATTTTACTTAAAATTTTCTTTACTTGAAAAAAGAAACCACAAAACTTTAAACTTTTGATTAGCCTAACAAAACCTCAGTTCTTAAATTTGAATGCTAATGACCATGATGTCGAAACGATCCTTCACAGATATAAAATTCAATTGTACAAACACTTACAGTTTATTTTCTTCTTGAGTATATGTTGGAACATACCCAGAAAAGTCCAGTCTCCTCAAAGATGTGATCTCCCCTCTTTGGCACCTCGGCTCTTTCTTTACGTCTCTGCAAACCTCCTTCAGACTATACAAAAAACACCTGATTCACTTCTCCAAACTCCGCTACTTATTTATGACACCAGGACCTCCTTTTGTCAACTTGATGCCGTAAGAATACTTTCACATATACTTTATAAAATGCCCACGGTAGATACAAGGACCTCTTTTAATCTACTTGTTATCTTCTTCTTCAAACTATTCACTTCTTTTCGTTTCGCCGGTATCCAAACTCACGAAACACACCCTATCTTGAGACACACGACTGTTTCCTTTCGATGACCAAAATATGACTGCCTTCTCCTGTCTCATCATCGACTCACCAAATTCCCATTTAAAAACGACCATCCAATCAAAAAGCTTAAATTGTGTTTACTATGATATTGGAAAAGCCTAATTTCGGTTTCAGAGAAAACTAAATAGCTTACTTTAAAATTGGTTTTTTTCAATACATCATTTATACATATTTCAAAAGATTAGAATATGGTCATTTAATACTCGACTCTACAAACAATGAAGAGATTAACTTCAGGTAAAAGTCTTCTAATTCTAAACAAAGGTTTTTTTATAATTTTGTTTGCAACGGAAAAAGCGGTCGTTTGCCAAACAAATTTCTATTCTTATCTACACTAAATCTTATCTTAAATTACTATATACAATTTGTCTATATTGATATCTTGAATTTTATTTCGATGGATCTTTTTATTTATTTTTCTTTGGTTGGGAAAGAAGAAACATAAATATATATATATATATATATATATATATATATATATAATGTGTGTAAGTCTGACTAAAACTCGAGAAAATATGATGAAATTGTAAGAAAAATAGTAAAACAACTTTATCTTCTCATAAAAACAGTTCATACCTTTTTTGAGAAATTAAATATTAAGCAAGGAAGATAGTTTAGACTATGGAATATTAAGAGATTTGTAGGGTTATTCCAGGGTTAAAGCATTTGTTTCGTGCCCTGCATCAAAATTCAAGGAGCATCCTATATTTTTTCTTCTTTTCGGGTTGTAATTTAGTATTTGTTTAAGTAGAGGCCATTTTGTGTCACCATTCAAATTAACTAGCTACATATTGATAATTTGTTTTGAAGAATAACAAATACTTGGGACATCATACTAAAAGGCAATTGAATCAAAATCAAGACGAACCAGGCTTCTCTAGTCCAAAATATAATATCCTAACCTATCTTTTACATTTAATACTTATAAAAGATAAAATATTTTACAATATTTTAAACCAAATAAGAAAGGAGAAAAATGCACCCTCAATTTATTCCATTATTCAGAATATATTTTAGATTTTATCAGCGGGTAAGTGCCGATTTGCATTTCCGTGTTGGCAATGGTCTTGCGTTGTACTGCTTGCCACCTCTGTATGCAACTTAAATACACATACCCTTTACCGCCTCTCTTTAGCCAAACAAAAAATGTTGGAACCCCAGCTCGTAAGTTTTTAGAAGAGCGTGCGGCATGCAATTCCCAAAGAAAAACAACAATCACCGTCTCACAAAACATCTCACAATATACCGACAGTCGACGAGTACATCAGTCAACATTTGTTCCCATTCGTTGGTCTGATTGCACATGTCAAAATACAAGACCGTAGAGGTTTCCCCTTTATATTTATGAATATTCTTCTTTGTACTCGATGACGAAGAGTTGGTTGTCTGAAAAAAGCGATTTTATGTGAAATTTATCAAAATCAATTGTATTGTATCTTATATTTTTATAAATAACCCGATACTTTTATATAACGGTAATTAGTATAAACTAACAATTTTTTAAATTTGCCTGATAGGAAACACATATTTAAAATATCGTGGATTCGTTATTGCAATATAGTCCAGTCGGGTTAGACAAAAAAAGGCTTAACCTTGTATGGCGAGCTGCCCCAAATTTTATTATGCCTACCTTTAGTGGGGTCAATAGTAGTGTATAGTTTGTTTCACGAAAAATGGTTGAGTGCTTAATGGTTACCTGAGTTGATCCTATTGTGTATACAAGAGTCTCTCAATAAACTACCGAAGTACACAGGGTCGCACTTCAGAAAGTTTGTTATTTAATATATTTCATTGGTAGCTGTGTAATACACGATTATAAAAATTTATTAAATTATTTCATATGGTATTTTCAGGTTGTTCAAGTGAATATATTGATAATTGAACAATTTTTAACATGAAGAAAGTAGTTTTGTTGTTCTACGTGAATAATTGTAGTATATGGATCTAAATTCAGAAAGGTACTTTCCTTCACACTTTTTACAGGCTTAGGACTGTCAGCAAAAAACTGGCGTGTTTAAAAGTTTTTGCTCTTCCTAATCGGATATCGATAAAAATGTACAGTAATAATAGTTCTATTTACAGTATATACATACAAACGAATACATAATGTACCAAAAAATAGATGAATTGAAAAAAAAATTTAGAAAAATATATACAAGTTATTATTTGCAAAAAAAAATACCCAAAATAACCAAAATATATTTATGAATCCCTAAATACCTAATTCTGTTTCGCTGTCGCTATCCTCTTCAAGATTAATAACAATTGGTTTAATTATGTGATTCAAAGTAACATATAAATTTTCTACGTTCATTACATGGCGTACTGAATTTTTCCAACTTTCTGGGGAGATATCATCAACACATTTCCTTATTAATTCGACTACACTACCACTTAAAGTGGGAGAAACATTTTGTGACCTAACATTTGACTTTAGTTGGTGCCACATATGCTCTATGGGATTATATAAACAATAGTAGGGCGGAAGCCGTAACACTGTATGTCCCATGCCTCGGCCAATGTGTCACAAACATACTTTTTTAATAGAAAATGATTTTAACACTTCTAACAGTTCATTTTTTAAATAACTTTCTTCAAAATATATATCGTTTTCTAACAGGTAGTTTTGAATTTCAATTTTCGTGTTATTTGCACTTGGAGACTTATGTAATTGACGACTGTGGTAACTGGCATTGTCCATTACTATCACACTATTTTGAGGAAGGTTAGGTATAAGACAATTCTTAAACCATTGCTCAAAAAGCTCTGCCGTTGTATCCTCATGGTAGTCCACGCAGGAGTCTTTAATGTTCTTTGCAGAAAGCCATAAGGCATTTGGGACCCAACCATTTTCTGATCCTGCATGTAAAATTGTTATTATTTTCCCTTTGTTGATGGAGCTTTTGTTTGACACCTGTAGGAAGAATCGGCCCATCCTTTGGATGGTGTTTCATGAGTGTCAAACCATGTCTCGTCCAGATAAATTATTAGTCGATCTTCTGTACGGTACTTTCTTATGGAAGTTATATATTCAGTACGCCACTTTTGTAAACGATGGGACTCCATAAGCACTTGCCTTTTGTCAATTGTACGATATCTGAAGCCCATTTTAGACAAAATCCTCCAAAGACTAATGCGGCTACAGTTTATTTGTGTATCATCATGAGTAAGCCGTTGTTTTAAAGCATCTAATGTAGGTATCCGTTGCTCTTCGTACATTGTGTAAATTTTTCGTCTTATTAAGTCCTTATCACTTTCGTCAATACATTTGGTAGAACCGGCATCCTTATATTTAAAAATTTCTCATCGGTTTTATATACTTTTACAAATTATACAGAATGGAGGAAACCTGTATAATTATTCCAGGAAATACTTAACGAGCAACAAATTTATTGTGGTCATTAAAAGATCAACCATTGATAGTGAAACTCACTGTTAAAATGTTTACAACTTTATGAAACAAAATGTATTCTAATCGTTTTATAATTTTATACGATTTTTTAATCGTTTTTATATTACCAGGAATTTATTATACAAACAAGATAACGACACTCCACAGTAGCTTCAATTTTACCTGAATACTTACCTGCTCAACTAATGTTGACTAAGCTGGATTACTTGCGGTCGGGTTTTATTGCAATCATTAAGCACTCAACCATTTTTCGTGAAATAAACATACATATATCAAATATACATTTAAATCGCGACTGAATCCAACCGTTGCGTTAGCCACCATCTTGAATTTTAAAATAAAAAACCTCAATAAAGCTAATTTTTGCTCAATATCTCCGAAATATTCAACAAAAATGGTAAAGACTGAAATTGTTGCAAATGCAATTTCCTATAATTTCTTTTTCACAATTATTTTCGTGCGGTCAATATTTTCCGAGTTAAGGGGGAAAATATTGGAAGGGGATAAGAAAAGCATAGTTATCGAATTATCTTGTTTATTATTAACTTTATGACATGAATGTACATAAACAAAAATGGATAGATTTATATTTTATACAATTTTGTTTTCTCTCATTTTTGTGTTGAAATCAATATTTAAGGTACTAAGCCTAAAGAACCCTAGACAGTTACGTCGTCAGCAGCAAACCTTAAACAAGAACGAACTTACGACTTTAAATACTGATTTTGGCAAAAAAAATGAAGAATATCATAGTTGTATAAAATATAATTCTCTTTATTTTTGCTTGTGTACATTCATGTCGTAAAGTTAATAATAAACGAGATAATTCGATAATTATTTATCATCACATTCTAATATTTTTTCCCTAGCTCGGAAAATATCGACCACACGAAAAAAATTGTAAAAAATAAATTGTAGGAAATCGCATTTGCAACAATTTCAGTTCTTACCATTTTTGTAGACAAGTCCAAAATGGCGGAGATATCGAGCAAAACGGTTAAATTTTAAATAAAGATGGCAACTGACGCAACGGTGAAATTCAGTCGCGATTTTAAATTTATACCATTATTTGCACCCCCTAAAAGTTAGAACAATAAAATTTGGGGCAGCTTGCTATGCAAGGTCAAAAGCTATCCTAACTGGACTAATAGTCTTAAAGTGAATTGGAAAATAATCCAACTCTTTACGTCAGTAAAATATATTTACCAGCCCATTTAGACACATCTGTCATTTGATAAAATTATTGCCAATGTGATCTCCAACGCCCCAAGAAAATAAACATTAGAAGGACAATTGGCTTGATGAACCATATTCTAAACGTGTCTATAAAAGCTAGATGATAGAATAGCTGAAAACCAATTGGGATTCAGAAAAAGCTTTGGCACCAGAGAAGCATTATGTACTGTACAAACACTAATCTAACGATGTCGAGATGTCAATTGCGACGTTATTCATATGTCTAGTCGACTTCGAACAAGCTTTCGTCAAAGTACAACACCGAAGAATGGCAAAAATACTGCAGAACACAGAATTAGATGACGAAGACGTGAGAATCATTGCCAATCTATACCGATATCAGAAAGCCATAATACGAACAGACCCAACAAAAATCGAAAGAAATACCTATAAATCGTGGAGTAAGACAAGGATGTGTGCTTTCCCCCTTTACTTTTTGATATGTATTCAGAAAAATTGTTTAAAGAGGCATTAGGAGACTTAAATGAACGCATATTTATTAACGGAGCACTTCTGAATAATCTTAGATACGCAGATGACACAATACTCCTTGCGGACAGCAGAGAAGGACTACAGATCTTGGTTCATCACATTACCCAATACTGCGAAAGGTATGGAATGGCACTGATACAAATAAAATAAAAATCATGGTGATAAGCAAAAGAAGATTGAGGAAGACAGTGTTTATGCTTTCCACGTTAAGAAAATAACATTAGGCTTATGGAGATCAGTGTTGCCAAAACTCTCAGGCACGCGGTTTACTAGATTGTCGATATATTTTTCGAATTTCCATTTTCAATTAACATTTAACTGTAAAGTCAGAATAACAACTGAAGAACCACAAAGCACAAAGCCTTATTATCATTATGTAGTCTCAGAGAACGACATAAATCGCTGACATACGTACACCGTATTATTTTAAGTTGCAATTAGTAATTAGATATATGCATTCCAAGCGGTCCGTTATTTGCTTTTAACCTTTAATAGCCGGCAAAGTGGATGATTTAACTAAGCAATATTTTCTACTGATTTCTATGATTCATGGTATATGATATTCTTACCGAAAAACAAATAAACTGTCGTTACTATAATTAAAAAAGATAAAATAAATTATCTTTTGTAAATACTATTTATTTAATTAAAATCATTTTCCCTACTTTTCATCTCTTGTTTCGAATGGGCACTTTTGGTCAATTACGTTAAAAAACATTAATTTAATAATTCATGTCTGTGAAAACGAAAATACAAATTATATACAACCTTGAATCGTGCTTGTGTTCGTTCATCGTGGCATCGCTGCGCTTCTATCGTCCATAAGAAATACATGGCCATATCTCTGCAATGTTATTTTCTTAACGTGAAACGCTGTATAAAGGAAAACTTTTAGGCAGGGTGCACAGATATCAGTACTTAGGTTGCGTAGTAAATGAAGAATGGGATAGAAGTACGGAAATAAAGTAGAGTATTGAGATGCTACGCGTTCTCTGTCCTGTTGTATTGAGTTGAGGCCTGGACAATTACAGAGGCGACAGAGAAAAAACTAATAAACTTTGAAATGTGGTGTTATCGAAGAATGTGGAAATATCTTGGATACAACACATAACAAATGCGGAAACGCTACGAAGAAAGAAAAAAGATAAAGAAATACTCAACATTATAAAGAAAAGAAAAATGAGCGACTTTAGTCACATACTAAGAAACGAGAAATACGAATTGATGCGGCTGGTCATAGAAGGAAAGGTGGAAGGCAAAAGAGGACCGGGTAGACGCACGTCCTGGCTAAAAAATCTGAGATAATGGAGTGGGAGAACGTCAATAGAACTTTTCAGAACGGCTGCAGATAGAATCAAATGGGCCATGATGATCGTCAATGTGCTTAGGGATGGGACACGTTAAGAAGAAGAGGAAGACTAAACAATTACGGATGCAACTGAAAAAAGACTTGCTAGCTTTGAGATGTGGTGTTATCGAAGAATGTGGAAAATATCATGAACACAACACGTGATAAACATGGAAACATTAAGAGAGAAGAGAAAAGAATAAGAAATACGAAGAAATTATGAAGGAAAGAAAAATGAACTTCCTAATTTGGTCACATACTAAGAAATGAAAAATATAAGTTATTGCGATTGGTTATACAAGAGAAAATGGAAGGAAAAAGAGGGACGGTGAGACGACGCACATCCTGGTTGAAAAATTGAAAGCAGAGAAGTGGAAAATCAACAATAGAACTCTTCAGCACTACTCTTCTTCTTCTTCCCATGCCGTAACCCATTTACGGAGGTTGGCGACCACATTTCTAAAAGTTTCTCTGTCTTTTGCAACGTGGAATAATTCCTCTACAGTCATGTTTATCCAGTCTCGAATATTTCGCAGTCATGACTTCCTCTTTCTACCTATTCCCTTTTTGCCATCGACTCTATCCTGCATGATGACCTGCAGAAGACTATATTTATCATTCCTCAGTATGTGTCCAAGGTATGCAGTCTTGCGTACTTTTATTGTTCTCAACAATTTTTTGTCTCGACCCATCTTTCTCAGCACTTCCTCATGGTGACCCTGACAGTCCATGGAATTCTCAACATTCTCCGGTATATCCAAAGTTCAAAGGCTTCAAGCTTCTTAACTATTTGAGCTTTTAACGTCCATGTTTCTATTCCGTACAATAGTTGGGACTAGACGTAACATTCAACAAACCTCAGTCTCAGCGCAGTATTCAGATTTTTGTCACAGAACAATTGCTTGAATTTAAGAACGTTGCCCTTGCCATTTCTATTCGTACCCTGATCTCTTGGTCTGGATTTAATTCTGTGTTGATGTAAGCTCGCAGATATTTATATTTTGTCACTCTCTCTATTTGTTGTCCACCAAGAGTTAGTTGTTCATTATTTATTGGACTCCTTGATACTATCATAAATTTGGTCTTAACTGTGTTGATGTCAAGTCCCATTTGAATGCATTCATTGCATCTAGTTAAACTTGTAGTTCTACTCTAAACAGAGTAAAATGAGCCATGAAGATCGTCAACGTTCATAAAGAATAAGGCACACGAAAGAGAAGATTTACAGGTGAAATATATGCTATAGTTTAAGCTCTTAAATTAGTCATGAATTAGCCCTTCAAAGAAGAATACTTCTACATATATGAAATTAAACAAGATAATAGAAATATCAAATTTCTATTGATTCCATCATATATTGGAATAGAAGGGAGCCCCCAAGGTGACAGGTATACAAAGAAAGCAATAAAAAGTGATAGCGCAATAATCGAAAGCAAAATAGTGACTAGTGGTAAAACAAATATATATTCAATATTCAAGAATAGTGGCAATGTATAAATTGGAAACTCAAAGAGGTGAAAGAGAAATTAAACCATAGTCTATTGTATCAAGAATCAAATTTGATCAGGTAATAATGTCAAGATCTTATTGGACACACTAAAATTACGCATGAGTACTCATTGTCAAACTGTAATTGTGATTTATCCGTAACCAATATATTGATAGATCGTTCGATAGAACTTATAACATATCTCAGAACCTATAACATATAACAGGAAAAACTTTTTAATTTTAAAATAGTAGCTAACTTATTGTATTCCCACTACTTTCCTACAAGGTTGAAGCTGTGAACAAAATAAAAAAAAGCCAACCACTAAAAAGTTGGTATTAAAAATGGTTATTAAAAAATTAATGTGCGTATATTACATACATAATACATACATGATATAAACAAATATGCTGCTGATGAATAATTTCGTATTTATTATTTTTGATTGTATATTAATAAATTTGTTAATATGACATATCCATCCTAACATTTACACTAACAATTTCGTATCGATTGTAATTTCGCAACAAACATATACAAATATGAGAATAGAACTTTAAAGCCTACATCCTTCCCTTTTTTACACTGAATAAGGAAGTAACGCGCCAGTAACAAATGCTAAAAAAGAACGACATAGGACACGGGGGTGGAGGGTGTCGCTACGTATTCTTCTTAAAAGGTTACGCCGAGGAGAGCAGCGAAGGGGTTAAAACAAAACAACAAAGAGCTTTAAGCTGAGATTAGAAAGAAAAGGATTAACGTCGGAGAAGGATAGCTGCAGTGTTACGAAGTATTAAGAATACGGAAGAATAAGGACAATATGCACAGTGGTGCAGATGATTTAGGTAAATAACGGCACTATCGTAGCTCGATAAAACGTAAAGGGTTAAAAAAAATTTAAACTTTTATTTCATTAATAAAAGATTATCTTATATTTTAAATAGTATAATATATACCATGCATCCAACGTCAAATAACTATCAAAGCCTATGATAGCTTAATTGGATTGAGCTCACAATGGTATGGGGCAGCCTTAGCACTACTTCGTTTTGGCTTTTTGCCATCTCATCAATGATATATTTATTATATTGTCCCTTATGTTCCTTAACGATAGCCAGCAGTTGCACTTTTAACATGGAGTCCCCAAACCCTATATTTTTTGATTTCAGCCACGCTTGGATGTCAGCTTTTCTAGAAGCAGTAGTTAGAATTTTTTCAATTTTCTGGAATGATAAGACGTGTTGTCCAATACGATGATGAGTTGTCTTCTAATCGGGCAGTATATTTTTGAACCAATGTTCGACAGATTTCCCGTCCATCTTTTCATGGTAGTCCCCACATTTTTTTTGATTCAAACACGCACAACCCTTCTGGAACAAACCACTCTGAGATAGCGCGT
>NW_027312994.1:0-24356 GCF_040954645.1 Diabrotica undecimpunctata
ACGCGCTATCTCAGAGTATTCCAATTGAATCTGCGGAAGTTTAATGCTTCTTTGCGTGGGTAAACTAGAGGAACTATTTTGAGAAAAATAACTACAAGAACTGCTATTTTCTGTTAAACTAAATTTAAGCAAATTCTCCTCAAGTGTGGAGTACATATTTAAATAAATATTACCTATGATGTTTATATTTTCATCATCTTCAGCTTCAGAGGATTCTATTTCATCTTGGGCTTGGCAATAAGAATCATACGCCTTTTTAAATGCAAAATACGATCTTTAGTGGAGTGAATAGTGAGATTAGTCAAATTTATATCGAGATAATTATTTAATTTCGTCAATTTAGTTTTTGCCAAGCGCCTAATTTTTAAACTTTGTAACAACTCCATCTTTGACACGTAATGAGAATTTATATATACCAAATAATACCTAAGTTGTCAAATGATTTTAAAGAGACTAAAAAAAAAGATGAAAACATTAAAGGTGGAGAAAAATATAAGATATTTTTGTGGGGTTTTGAACCAAAGTGCTAAGAAAGAGATTACAGGTAGAGAAGAGCCTCAAGAGTCGACTATATATTATAGAAGGGCCACTTTATTAAAAAGTATATATATATATATATATATATATATATATATATAAAAAGATAAAATTAGTATCTACACAATAGGAAAAACATGAAGAATGTCCTAAAATGAGATAGAGAGTATAACATAGATTGCTGGTTACAAAATATGAGAGCTCTTACCTGTAATATAAGAATGTCTTAAACACTAATGGTTCAAAATGCTATCCAAAGGTACAAAACGATTTATTAAAGAGAAAAAGAGAGAAAAACAAATAGCATAAATCAAATCAGTACAAATACATAAATAAATAAACAAAATTCCTACTACTAAATACTACTTACTAGTTAACAAGTCTTTCAAAAGTATATGTGCACTATTGTCTATCCAAGTCACTATCACGAAGATCCTGGATCAAGAGATGCGGAGATGTGGTAACCATGTGTCAAAGGCCACCCAGAGACCATGCGAAAAAAACTTCCAACACTTCTAGTGTATACAAAAACGGGCACTACTGTATTATAATCAATATGTATATATCTGTGATTATAATTGATTGCTGTTATACCAACAGCAATGAATCCAGATATACTCTTCTTCAAGCCACCCTGCAAGGAAAAATATTTAAAAAACGAGGTCCAGGAAGAAGAAGAACATCTTGGTTAAAGAAACTCAGAATCTGGTTCAATACAACAGCTGTGCAGCTTTTCCGCGCTGCTGCAGATAAGATAAAGATTGCCATGATGATCGCCAACATTCGTAACGAATAGGCACATCAAGAAGAAGAATACCAACAGCGGGACAAATCGTTGACCGATTTGGAGAGCACTGTATACTTTTTGAGGATTAAATCCTTGACGGATTTTAAGATTTAAACAGATATGTTGCTTTGTCCACGTCTAAATTTGCTCTGGGTTGTAGGCGGGGTTCTTTGGAAGAGTTATAATCGCACAAAAAACTATAATACTAAAAACTGTTGACAAACGTTTGACAATGACAATGGTTGACATTTTTTTGTTTAGAGTGGGTGCATTTTTGTCAAAAGTGGAGTTAAATACTAAATTAAAAATATTGATATGGATAAAAATGATATACTTGTATTGTTAAGACACTGTGACGTTATACAATCATGATTGAACGTTGAAAGTCAAACGAAGCCAAATTATTAACTGGGAGGGGCTGATTTGCTAATCAAAACCACGTGATTCGTATTACCATGGTTACTGCATTACCTATAGACAATTGGTATAACCACAAAACACATTTTCAATGATTTGCAGATTTTTCTTAAATTCGGCAAACGCGCATCTGTCGCCATTTAATACATCACATACTAAATGACACGTAAACTTATTTTCCCATCTATTAAGTGATGCCGAACTAATTTCATAATCAAAATGCCAACTTATTACGGTAATATCAACAAAATCCCTAGTTTACAAATAGTGACGATAACTGTACCTACCTAAAAAGTATACAAATTTTAACATTGTGACATACCACATTTATTCCAGTAAAGTTTTTATTATTTTAAATCCTCGTGAATATTTCACAGATGTTTTGAAGTGCTGAGTATTTAAGAAAATTAAAAATATAGTGTATAACTTCCGAGATATAATTCTGTCGTTGAACGAAATATATAGAATATGTTTACCTTTATACGAATCCTGTCTATTTTTCGATTTTCTGTACAGCTGTAGGTCAGACACAACCGTTTTTATTCCAGCTTTTTTATTTTGTCGGCAAATAAACAAAACCAGCTCGTAAATATATTCGCCTGTTGCCAGCCATTCTTATTAATTCAAACGAGAAACATGCCGAACACAAAATCTACAAAACTGAAACAATTCGATGTGTTTCAATATAGAAACTCAAACAACACAATATTTACTGATTGAAAATGAAAAACGAAAAAATAATTGAATAATCACGATTCAGAAAAGGGGATTTCTAGAAATCTTTTATTTAGGTATTCCGCCGGTATCCGTTGTTTCTAATCCAGTAGCAAATATTGCAAAATCCAACCGTTGATTGTAGCATACAGAAATTTTAAATGCAAATCTAAATTTATGTATTAAGGAAGCGTATTTTTAAACAGAAAAATATAATCATATAAAAAAGGTGTCTATAGAAATGTTTGATATTATATATTAAAGCACATATAAATGTATAAAGAATACATACTAGCAGGTCACACCGATGTTTAAAGTAAAGAAATTTAAATAAAAAAACTAAGATGATACTATTCAAGAAAAAATTTACAGTTCACCGTATTCACTATCGAAGAGACATCCCTGACTTCTTGTTGCTTCATATAGAGGTATCTAATAACATACTCAGGCATGTTAAGTTACTATAACAGCCATATAGATGAAGAGCATATCATTTCAAGTTGAGCTTACTAAGGACTACTCTACAAAATGAGTTACCTTGGATACAGTGGGCTACCCTATCCGAAGTCGAGGCCCTGGAAGCGGGTGTGCCTCAGGAAGCAGTGCTATCGCCGTACCTGTACACCATATATACGGTCGAAACGCCAACAGAGCCAGGATCTCTGTTAAGTTTTTACGCTGACGACACGGCAGTAGCTGTCAGCTGGAGAGATATGACCCTTGCAGCTAATCATCTGCAAAGAGCACTGAATAAATTCCAGAGATGGTGCATAAAATGAAAGATCGCCTTAAATCCCGACAAAACTCAGGTCGCCATGTTTAGTCATCGCAGAAGTGTACCAAATCGAGAAACCACGATAGGAAATATCCCCGTAGAATGAAGTAATCAAGCAAAGTACCTCGCGTTGATACTTGACAAAAAGCTTATATTCACCGAGCACGTCAACTAATCGGTATACAAAACGAAAGCACTGAAAAGTCAGCTCTCAACACTTATAGGCAGAAGAAGCAAACTAAGATTTAAAATTAAAATTAGAGTTGCGAATAGCATAATCTTATCAGTCCTAACATACGCCTCCGCTGTTTGGGGACACACCTGCAAAGCCAATAGGAAAAAAAATCCAGACCACATAAAATCAAACTATAAGAGATGCGTTAAAAATATCTAGATACGTATTTAGAGACTCTGAATAAAAAAGGATCCTACGAACAATGGATGAAAGAGCATATGCAATCTTCAATGGACTAAGAAATCATCCAAGCCGAATATTAAGAGAGCTGATGAACTATAATGAAAACATAAGGACGGTGCACAGAAAACCTAAGCAACAGATAACAGGATAAAGGGAAAACCAAAATGAATAATAAAGAATGAGATAGCCACGCAGGAGTCCAAAGAACAAATGTATACACTTGAGAATGCACACCCTAACTCACGCATAATTTTAAGTTAGATTAGCTTTAGTTAGTTCAGGTAAAAAAAAAACCAAAAAAAAACAAAAAACAAAAAAAAAACGCTTTCTGTCTAAGTCATCGCGGAATCGCTTGAATATAAAGTGAATTCATGAAATAAATTAAATATATACACATACAATGGACCCGTCAGGTCTTTTACAACAACCGCAAATGTTGATCTCTGTAGATCAAATCATCGGTTAGCACCGATGTCATGTGTGGCGTACATGGACTCTCCATGTAGCAGGACCTCTCTCGTGTGCCCAGCTGGCGAGGAGAACAACATTTATTTTGCCAAATCGGTGGCCGAGTGGCCGAACACACACATATTTCGAACAGAGAGTCATCAACTCAGGTTGATGGCTCTCTTTTCGAAACACACTTTTTCTTTTTAGGGACTCAAGTCCCGATGTCAAGTTGCAGTAACTTCAACAGAGTCTGCAAAGTAAATAGGGAGAAAAGCCGATATGTGTGCTACCCCTACAGTTAGGTGGCTTAACTACAGTCAATAAAAACAGAGGGTGTTCCATTACCCAGGGCACCCAAAGTAACATTCAGATCATAAGCCTCCTCACGTAAGTCACACGCTGAGGAGAGGTGGAAGAAAAGCCTGGAGGTCAGATAGGTACCACTTCAATAGCGAGGTGTGACTGGTTTGATC
This sequence comes from Diabrotica undecimpunctata, assembly GCF_040954645.1. NCBI lineage: Eukaryota > Metazoa > Arthropoda > Insecta > Coleoptera > Chrysomelidae > Diabrotica > Diabrotica undecimpunctata. The sequence continues at coordinate 4,572 of NW_027312994.1, forward strand.
TTCGGCCAAGGGGATCCCACTTTACAAGTGGCAGAGTTGATCACTGTGTGTGTGTGTGTGGGTGTGCGCGCGCGCTTTTGTAAGTGTAAACCAAAATCACATTTTCTCAATATCAAATTTTTGGAGTATTAAAGAGAACAAATCCAATTTAATATCTACAGATTATTTTCATCTTCTGTTACTGTTTTGTCGAAAAATTATCCAGTAGAATCCTCTGTATATATTATATTCCAATTCTAATAACATATATTTCAAATATGCAAGAAACATTCTGTTTACAAATTTTATTATTTTTTTGTCAAGTAAAAATGAGTCGCTAGTCATGGTGGATACAATAAAAGTAGATACAATGTTTGAATCGTGTTTCCACGGATTCTTATGACCGAATGTGTTTACACACGCATATGCAAATAGTAACTTGTTTTTATGGTTGACGATCATTACAAGGAGTGTTTATATTACGGTGCATTAAGGTCGAATATATTTCAGTAAATACGAGTCTATTCTGACACACGTAGAGCCTTGTATAATAAATTATTGGAGAGAAACCGTGGATAAGACTGAGATTAACTCATCTAATTGAGTTTTGGTCAATATTTACTTGATACTGCTCGTAAAAAATAGATAAGAACATGAACAAAAGGTTTTTAATATATATTATGTTAAATTCTTGATCTTAGGTAAGTTTTCATTGATAAAAATTTGCAACTGTATACAGGGTGTACTCTGTATACAAGGATACACTCTTTTGCCGTAAAGATGCACGGTTTTGCCGGAAAATCGGAAAAACTGTATACCATTGGATTTTTATCAAATTTCGTTAATCGGCTATATTGGCGTCAATTTTGGTCCGAGAGTCAAGCGAATGGACATTTCTTACATAAAATTGGCCGCTCGTTCTTCTGCCATACTTAGAATTTTCCTACATCTAACTGTTCGTGAGAAAAATTTCCACTTGGATGTTATTCGCTGAAAATTTCGAGAAAATTTAAAGTGTATATTTTGTTTGAAATTTGAATTATTTCGATTAAGGGTGACTTGCTGATTAAAAAAATCTAAACATGTGGCTAGAAATTATGCACCGTTTTGCCGGAAAATCGAAACAACTGTAGACCATTGGATTTTTATCAAATTTCGTTAATCGGCTATATTGGCGTCAATTTTGGTCCGAGAGTCAAGCGAATGGACATTTCCTACATAAAATTGGCCGCTCGTTCTTCTGCCATACTCAGAATTTTCCTACATCTAACTGTTCGTAAGAAAAATTTCCACTTGGATGTATGTATTCGCTGAAAATTTCGAGAAAATTAAAAGTGTATATTTTGTTTGAAATTTGAATTATTTCGATTAAGGGTGTGACTTGCTGATTAAAAAAATCTAAACATGTGGCTAAAAATTATGCACCGCTTTGCCGGAAAATCGAGAAAACTGTAGATTTTTTAAATCGATTTTTCCTCTTTTCTGGCAAACTGGGGTTAAGGGATCAGAAAAAAAACAGATGTTTGGAATAAGCCGGACCAAGGGCATGTACCAAAACGTTAAACAACATTTTTTTTTTGGAAAATTTGAAAAATTTTTTCCAAGGGGGTACCCTTGGATTTTTATCAAATTTGGTTAATCGGCTATATTGGCGTCAATTTTGGTCCGAGAGTCAAGCGAATGGACATTTCCTACATAAAATTGGCCGCTCGTTCTTCTGCCATACTAAGAATTTTCCTACATCTAACGGTTCGTGAGAAAAATTTCCACTTGGATGTATGTATTCGCTGAAAATTTCGAGAAAATTAAAAGTGTATATTTTGTTTGAAATTTGAATTATTTCGATTAAGGGTGACTTGCTGATTAAAAAAATCTAAACATGTGGCTAAAAATTATGCACCGTTTTGCCGGAAAATCGAAAAAACTGTAGATTTTTAATTCGATTTTTCCTCTTTTTTGGCAAACTGGGGTTAAGGGATCAGAAAAAAACACATGCTTGGAATAAGCTGTACCAAGTGCATGTACCAAAATATTAAACAAAATTTTTTTTTTGGAAAATTTGGAAATTTTTTTCCAAGGGGGTACCCTTGGATTTTTATCAAATTTGGTTAATCGGCTATATTGGCGTCAATTTTGGTCCGAGAGTCAAGTGAATACACATTTCCTACATAAAATTGCCCGCTCGTTCTTCTGCCATATTTAGAATTTTCCTACATCTAACGGTTCGTGAGAAAAATTTCCACTTGGATGTATGTATTCGCTGAAAATTTCGAGAAAATTAAAAGTGTGTATTTTGTTTGAAGTTTGAATTATTGCGATTAAGGGTGACTTGCTGATTAAAAAAATCTAAACATGTGGCTAGAAATTATGCACCGTTTTGCCGGAAAATCGAAACAACTGTAGACCATTGGATTTTTATCAAATTTGGTTAATCGGCTGTATTGGCGTCAATTTTGGTCTGAGAGTCAAGTGAATACACATTTCCTACATAAAATTGGCCGCTCGTTCTTCTGCCATACTCAGAATTTTCCTACATCTAACGGTTCGTGAGAAACATTTCCACTTGGATGTATGTATTCGCTGAAAATTTCGAGAAAATTAAAAGTGTGTATTTTGTTTGAAATTTGAATTATTGCGATTAAGGGTGACTTGCTGATTAAAAAAATCTAAACACGTGGTCAGGAATTATGCACCGTTTTGCCGGAAAATCGAAAAAACTGTAGACCATTGGATTTTTATCAAATTTCGTTAATCGGCTATATTGGCGTCAATTTTGGTCCGAGAGTCAAGCAAATGGACATTTTGTACATAAAATTGGCCGCTCGTTTTTCTGCCATACTCAGAATTTTCGTACATCTAACTGTTCGTGAGAAAATTTTCCACTTGTATGTATGTATTCGCTGAAAATTTCGAGAAATTAAAAGTGTATATTTTGTTTGAGATTTGAATTATTTCAGTTAAGGGTGACTTGCTGATTAAAAAAATGTAAACATGTGGCTGAAAATTATGCACCGTTTTGACGGAAAATCGAGAAAACTGTAGATTTTTTAAATCGATTTTTCCTCTTTTCTGGCAAACTGGGGTTAAGGGATCAGAAAAAATCACATGTTTGGAATAAGCTGGACCAAGTGCATGTACCAAAACGTTAAATAAAATTTTTTTTTTTTGGAAATTTTTAAAAAAATTTTCCAAGGGGGTACCCTTGGATTTTTATCAAATTTGGTTAAACGGCTATATTGGCGTCAATTTTGGTCCGAGGGTCAAATGAATGGACATTTCTTACATAAAATTGGCCGCTCGTTCATCTGCCATACTCAGAATTTTCCTACATCTAACTGTTCGTGACAAAAATTTTCACTTGGATGTATGTATTCGCTGAAAATTTCGAGAAAATTAAAAGTGTATATTTTGTTTGAAATTTGAATTATTTCGATTAAGGGTGACTTGCTGATTAAAAAAATCTAAACACGTGGCTAGGAATTATGCACCGTTTTGCCGGAAAATCGAAAAAACTGTAGACCATTGGATTTTTATCAAATTTCGTTAATCGGCTATATTGGCGTCAATTTTGGTCTGAGAGTCAAGCTAATGGACATTTCCTACATAAAATTAGCCGCTCGTTCTTCTGCTATACTCAGAATTTTCCTACATCTAACTGTTCGTGAGAAAAATTTCCGCTGGGATGTACTTATACAATTTTTTTTTTTTCAATAATATCAATTAAACTTAATTTAAAAACTACAATATATTGTTTACCTTATTATATAAAATAAATAATTGTTTATGCATTACTCTCTATATACATGGTGTTGATTTCATAGGGAATTCGAAGTAAAAATGGTCATAACTTGTTAAATACTGTGTATAGTAATGCAAAACCTAATACTATAAGAACAAGAAATATAAGAAGAATACAAATTTGAAAAAATATATAGGGTGTCCCATTTAAAATATTGTATGTTTTCTATACCGCGTAGTTATTAATCACCCATAGAATTCCACATATTTTCCAAGTATAGAGAATATTATTGCCCACATTTTTTCTAAATAAGTTTTTTGGATATTCTATAAAATAATGGAATTATCGACCTATACCCGGTTCACAATTTGTTGATAGCTCACTACAAGTTTAACCCTAATTAGAAAACTGAAATACAGAGAGGATAAGTAATACGATATAATAGTAAAAACCAACCTAAGACCTATAGTCTTTTGTGCTTTTGGAATGAAATTCCAACAAACCGTGCTTAACAAATCCTTTTTCACTGCCAATGTGAGAAATTATTAATCTACTGCCTTTACCAGAAGGTGGGGAGATACCAGTAGACCAACCTTCCATAAAGGCTTGCCTGGAGCTTAATATATTTTTATCTGACCAAATTTTTTTTAGAGTATGACCTGAGTTTACCTTCGTTTCATCCTGGTAGAAGATGGGCCTTTCTTCAGCCCGGAATTTTCGTATGATTCTTAGATAATTTCTTCTCCAACATCATCTTCTCCTCCCGGTCAATCAAAAGTGATTTTCGGTCTGATTTCTCCACAATTTAGTTCGTCAGATATGAGCAAATCCGGGTCGTCTCTAACTTCTTGTAAAATTTTGTTTAGGTTTGGTATTTCTTTTTTGAAAAAATCCATGAATTTTCCTTCGAATACCATTTTTGGCAAATTCATCAATTTCAATAGGCTTTTTCCCTCTCTTTAAGTGTTCGTTTGTGTTTAGGTTAGCTATACCGTGTTTTTTTCTTTCTGATAGGAACCTATATAAAGTTGACTCTCTTACGCCAGTCATGTTGGCACAACTTTCGACTATGTTGCGAACAGTGTTTGTGGGATTCTGAGAAACTAGAGCATCGTGAACATTCAGGACAATAGTCTTCTCTCTTGGTGAATAGACAGACTTACTGACTGTACGCAACAGTACCGGTGTAAAACTTGATGATGAAGCCATCACAAACAATCCAACAAAACGAGCACGAGCGAAAGGTACGTATATGTTCGTAGGTATATGGAATAAAAAATCACTCACGCTAATTACGCTAATTACTGCCGTAAATATTCGAGACGCTAATTACTGCCGTAGACGCGGAAACACCGACGAGCCGTAAATTACATGCGATCAAAAACGTACTAAACAAAAAAATTGTTTTCGTTCGTAATAGCTTCACCTTTTCAAGTTAAGTTTCGAATATAATTATATTATTAAAAATCTGGGGAATTCCATCTTAATTATCTTACAACGAATAGTACCTTCGGATATGAATTCCAGGTTTTCTAGTAAAGTGATTAAACGCGAAGATTAGTATTGAAATATCCAAAGAGATAAGGTATTCTTATTTACAAAATTGTTGATGGTTAAATTCTTATTTTTATTAATATAATATAATAACCAACATTAGTCGTGAAAGTTTTAATTGTTTTTTTGCTAAATATATTAGTATTAAAATATTATCAATATTATATAACAGTATTAAAACATTATATTATTATTTAATGAATAAACACCTTAGGAACGCCTATGATTTACGACCGTTTTATGAGTTTGAGGCATATTTCGTGCTCTCAACAATTTGTGAACGAAGAATAGTCGCACTAAAAACTCACCCTCTATATGTATGTATGTATGTGTGTGTATGAGTGTACGTGTATGTGTAGTGTATAATGTTTTCTGATCCCTGTATGTGCAGAATTCAGCAACAAATTTTAGTTTTAGCAGTGAATTCTGTCTTAAGAAATAAAACGAAAAATAAAGTAAGTAGGTGCGGTATTTGTTAATTTTCTTTTTATTTTTATACCTTTTTTTCCACTTCCTTACATCTGCTCGGTGTAATGGCAAAAGACTTATTCTCAATTCTATTTTCCCGCATTTTACTGTTAGTATACCGCCAGCGGCCGCCAAATGGCGATAAAGCGCAATCTAAATCTAGACTACTGTTAATTTCACTACAGACCTACAAATTCACAGACAAAGTCTCAATAAAGTTTATTACAGAATCTGCAACACTTTTATTACTGAATCCGGTAGTGAGATACGGACGGCGATAAAAACTTCCATTCGGATCTCAGATTTTCTTTATGCCCAATGTTGGAAGTTGAAAGTTGAATCCCCAGAGGATATATGGGGGGTTTGCGCGCTTAAGAAAGCATGCATTATTTGTTTTATCAGAAGTGGACGCAAACTCGCTTTAACTGTACTTTTATTTTGTTGAATTGAACTTCGGCGAAGTGAAAATGTTCGATATTCTTTCGAAAAGGTGTTTGGGAACTTCCTTTCCGGTACCGTATAACTTTTTAATAGTTTTCACAACGGTGAATCGTATTTTCCTTAAAAATTTATTGCTCTATTTCTTTCTTTGCCATTTTAAAAAAGAAATAAATAAATAAAAAGTGTGGATAAAATTAGTATCTACACAATAGGACAAACGTGAAGAATGTCCTAAATGAGAGAGAGTGTATAACATCGATTGCTTGATATAAAATATAAGAGCTTTTACCTGTAATAGAGACATGTCTTAAACACTAACGCTCCTTTCACACACTAAGAATATGAACGTTCGGTGGTTTTGACGTTCGGTAGTTTTAACGCACGTTCAGAATTGATTGTGCTTTCACACAAGGCGTCACTGCTGCCGTACTTCAGTTTTAATCCAGTCGTTTACCTTATAACACTAAATGTAATTTCGTAAAATAAATGGTGCAGTGTAGATATGGAGTGAAATCAAATTATAGCGTTGTGGTTACTCTATCGTCGAAAAACAAGTTGATTGTAATTCGTGGTGTTTCAATGGTTTTAATGTGAAAATGAAACAGTTATATCAATAATTATTAAAATTATTTAATTATTTATTTATTAAATTGAACCATAAATGAAAAAAAGAAATGATGTAGTGTTTGTTGGTTGAAAATATTGTTGGGCTTGATGTTGTGAAAAGGAATGGTTGTGAAAGGATAGTTGTGAATAGGGAGAGTAACTGGGATGGGAACGCCAGTAGATAGTGTCTACATTGGATTGTAGGGGATGGCCGTGACCCTTTTTTTGTTGTTTATATTTGATATGGTTTGAAGAACCGCCATCTGGCACTCAAGTATTTCTTCCCCACTAAACTTGCTCAAATGGGGTATCAAACTTTGAAAAAATGCCATGTTCGAGTAAGGTTTTTCAGGGGCTTTCGGTTCCAACACCTTTAAAATTTTTAACTCTACTTCATCCACTTGTTTGCGCCGCCTGGTTGCCGTCGGTTACTTGGTTGAAGATACTACATCGATCGTTGGACTTGAAGACATTCCTACCGATCCTACAACACGAGGAGGTCTGGCAGCTAACAACGTACGACACATTCTATGCCAGTATTTTATGTCATGCGTTGGAAGCCTTCCTTGGCAAATGGATAAAATATAATTTATCTAAAACCTACATATTACTACAATATTACCTTTAGTCGGCAATATTATAGACTATAGCATTTACAGGGTGTTTCACTTTTGTGCGTAATTTTTAATATTTAGGTTTATATCTAAAAAAGGGTTATGAACTGAATAAAAAGAATTGTATTTATTTTTTAACATTGAACCTGTAACTCAATAAAGAGGCAATGTTTTGTGTATATTCGTTTTACTTTTCGAACACTAAGCACAATATTCGCACATATTATGGAACACCCTGTATATTCAACGTTAATTGCAACTATGTAAAATAAAATGTATTATAATATATAATTTTAATTCTTGTTGTTATCAGAAATATAAATAATTTTGCTGTACTTATCAAATGCGTTTTTTTCATTATCACCTAGTTTTTCAAATTCACTGTAAAGTGCACTACACACATCATTCCAAGCATTTCTCGTCAAGTTTCTATATTTATATATTTCTATTGTTTTGTCCCAAAGAACAGGTCTCGCTTCAACCAATGTTATTAATATTTCACTATCAATTTCAGATTCATTCATTCAGAATCATATTCATCACCTACTTAACAGCCGCAAAGTGTAAATAAAAAATATACCAAACAACCCAGCAAGGTACCTTCGTGCGACTGAATGACCGTATCATGTAAAAGGATACATTAAGTCACGTATACTACTAGGGTCGTAAGCACGACACGGCGCCGTCTGTTTGTAGTGGCAGTGGACGGCCTACACACGGCGATTTCACCGAACGTCTCAACCGCCGTGTAATGTGAAAGGTACCATGCTATTTCTTGAGTCACTATTGGAATGTCATCGTGCGTTCAAACCATCGCACGTTCAAATTCTTAGTGTGTGAAAGGAGCGTAACGGTTCAAAAAGCTATCCAAAGGTAACAGACGATTTATTAAAGAGAAAAATTTCCTGTTTATTACAAGTAATACCCTCAATGTTTATGGTCATCATTGTCAGTGTAGGCTCTGAGAAGAGCCGCTGATTCTCGTTACTTTGTTCGGATCCAGTGGTGGAAGGATTGGCTACCCGAGGGGCGTTTCCAGAGAGCGCCAGTGACATTTTGTTCTTATAATATCACTTGCGTGGAGGCTCCTTCCGTGCTCCCATTTGTATAAATTGTATGAACGCCCCATTTTAAACCGCATCCAGGAAACATTAGATGCAAAACTAATTCCACAACAAGCAGGCTTCAGACCAGGTAAATCATGCACAGGCCAAGTACTCAACCTAACAGAATACATAGAGGAGGGATTTGAGCAGAAAGAGATATTGGGAGTAGCCTTGATATACCTCACAGCGGCCTATGATACGATAAACCACAGAACCTTGCTAAAGATCTATAACACTGTGCTTGATTATGACCTGGTTAATATCATTAGATCACTGTTGTGTAATAGACGTTTCTACATTGTGCTAAATGGAAAGAAGAGCAGATGGAGAACCCAAAAAAATGGCCTACCTCAAAGAATCGTTCTAGCGCCGTCCTTATTTAACATCTACACCAACGACCAATCAATGCACCCTCAGACTGAGAGTTTTGTCTACGCTGACGACCTTGGTATAGCCGTAAAGGGGAAAACACTCACACAAGTAGAGTCGACAATGGAAGAGGCTTTAAACATGATGTCAACTTATTACAAACAAAACTCATTAAAGCCAAACCCTACTAAAACCCAAGTATGTATGTGCATTCCATCTCAACAACCAACTGGCGCATGTAAAACTGAATGTTTCTTGGGAGGGACAACGCTTGAAACATACTGATAGGCCCAAATATCTTGGAGTAATACAAGACCGGTCACTAACATATAAATTCCACTGTCAGAGCACAAGACAAAAGGTTTCTACGAGTAACAACCTTCTCCGGAAACTTGTAGGGAGCAAGTGGGGTGCAAACCCCCCAGGTCTTGAAGACATCAGCTGAGGCCTTATGTTTCTCAACAAGGGAATATGCTTGTCCCGTCTGGGGTAAATCTAGACACGCCCAACAAGTCACCACGGCGTTAAATGAAACATGTAGAATAATTACCGGTTGTATGAAGCCTACCCCTCTACCCCTACTGTACCGGGTAGCTGGATTCGCATCACCAGACGACCGTAGATGTGCCTCACAATATGTGGAGAAGTCCAGGCAAACTTTCGATGAAAAGCACCAATTATACGGGTTTGACGAACCGCCAGGAATCAACCGACTTAAATCAAGGAAAAGGTTTATGAGAAATGTCAGCGTCGAACCACCCGAACTGTTCCCCCTACATCCAGAACGAAATAATGGAATGAACCCTGGCGGACACTAAATCGCATACGCACAGGTGTTGCCCCTGTAAAACAGAACCTCATTAAATGGGGCATCAAGACAGACAGCGACGCACTTTGTGAATGTGGGGAAATACAGAACGTGGAGTACCTGAGAGTATGCAGACTTTGCGCATCACAGTGCACCCTCGATGATTTATGGCTCGCAAATACAAAGAGTGTAGACGTAGCCCGATATTGGGCAGAAAAACTGTAGTCGGATCCAGACACGAAAAAGTAAAGTAATTAAAGAGAAATTTCTACCCTGTTACATATCTTCGCTAAAGAGTATTTGAACATTTTTCTCGTTATTTACTCTCAAGTGTACAATTTTCTTTAAAGTTAATAAACAGTTCTACCTGCTTCATTTTCATATTACATTTTTTGTATCCTACAATTAAATAAAAGCAATTTTAAAAGCGGAATAAATTGCAGTGTGTAGGAGTAACTTGAATTTTAATTTTAAAAGATCACGAACGGAAACCTTTCTTGTCTAACTTTTTTGATTATCGTGTAGAGTTTCTAGAAATTATTTCTTAATTTTTAAGAAGCCTTTATTTAAAAGTGATTGTTTACAAAACAATTAGCTTCCACCTACATTAAACTTATAGCCCAGTCTGGTTAAAAAAAAAGACGAAAATTTTTTCGCAGATATCTGAAGCTTTTAAGACATAGGTGGGGGTTACTAGATGACGAATAGATGAAAAAGTATTCGTATTTTTACCTTGCGTTTTTTTTAACAATAATTTATGGTCACAATTTGATTTTTTGTCTATAAGTTTTTTCCCTTATATTTTACATAAACAATATTTATATCAAGAATATATTTATTTTCCTGTTTTTTAAATTAAAATGGATAAATAATTTACGGAGATATTTACAAAAAAGCAGTTTTTTTGCACTAATTTATAAAAAATTATGGGTGGGGTGAAAATTATGTCATCATTATAAATACAGCGACAGACTATTCCAGCCAAACGGTGAATTTCAAATGCACTCAATTTTTTCGAGGTTTCCCATATTTCTTGGCCAGTGAAAACTATGTAGTTATTCATATTTCGACCAGATACCCCAGATTAAAAAAGAGGCTTCTAGATGCAATGAAGCCGAGATAATGTAAATTTTTCCTACGTGTTTCAATTTCAAGTGCCGATCTCGAAAAAAAAACGGAGCTGAAACAATTATCCCCTCCACTTTCCTATATCGATCTTTCGAAAGTACCTTCGTTTCGAAGGGCTGTAAGTTTCGAAAAATTTAATGAATTTTATAGCTATAAGTTTCAATATAAAGTTTAAATTTTCATTCAACATTTGTCCAAATTTTACTTCTTAATGTTTATAAACAATAGAGATATGATTTTTTTTTAAAATAGTCCCTAAATTCGTTCCTATTGGTCATAGGTTTTTTTTAAATGTGAGTTTTTCACCAGCTATCCAATGGTTGTACGTACAAGTCTGTAGCTTGAAAAATATAGAAGTTATTACAATTGTTTATAAGTAAAAAACATACTCCTTTTTCAAACGTTTATTTTGTAAATAATTTAGATGAAAACGCAATATGCATTTAACTTCTAAGTTAGTTTAAGTCTTAAAGAATGTTATGAAATTTGCTAAATGTGTCTAACATCATTAATAAAATTTCGCACAAATTTAAAAGATGATAATTCCTCGATGCTCAAACGTATTATTAACATTTTATTTTTTTTTAAATTAATAAAATTTATAAATTAGTGCAAAAAAACTGCTTTTTTGCAAATATCTCCTTAAATTATTTATCAATTTTAATTTAAAAAACGGGAAAATAAAGATATTCTTAATATAAAAAAATGGTAAAAATATTGTTTATGTAAAATATAAGGGAAAAAACTTCTAAACAAAAAATCAAATTGTGACCATAAATTACTCTGAGATAGCGCGTGGTAGTACTTTTTCATCTATTAGTCATCTAGTAACCCCCACCTATGTTTTAAAAGCTTCAAATATCTGCGAAAAATTTTGCCGTGAAATCGATGATTTTTGCTTAACCAGACTGGGCTATTAAGACGGTATTTGTAATGCAAGAGGCAAAAGGTATTAAAATTTATTATCATTGATTAAAAATATTTAATCGACACTAGTGAGAGGCAGGTAAAAATCCAGCAGGTCCCTATCACATTTCGACATTATGCGCTTTAAAAGTCACATGATAAATGGAGCACCAAACGAGACCTTGGGCTTGGCTCATCAGTCAGGTTGGATGACCACTTCCAATTTCGTTCATGTGATGCAGCACTTTATAAAATATTCAGATTCCTCTGAAAAGAAAGGAATGCTTTTAATTTGCGACAATCATAAGAGCCACTTGTCAATTGAGGCAATAGAACTACAAACTCTTCCTGATGAACCTCTAACATGCCAACTTAGCTGCAAGTCTACCAACTTTAGAATCTGAAAAACCACCCTCATCTCCCCAAATTTCAAGCGAAAACTTTCAGCAACCAATAGACACTTCATCAACATCAAGCTGCCAAAACTCTACGCCTATGCTATCTCAACACCCCGGCTGTTATTTAAGTCCTGAGGAGATACGAGGATATCTAAAATCGAAACTCAATACTAGCTCCAAGAATCCAAGAGATAAGGGAAAAAACAGAATAATAACTGACACCCCAGAAAATCTTCTTTTGGGAGAAAAACAGATCAATAAAGAAACAAACAAAACCACCAACTCTAATGCTGAACGTACTAAATTTACGAAAAGAAAACTACTTTTTGCAAATGAGAAGAATGAGAAGCCATTGATGATGAAAATGGCAAAAACTGTAATAATAAAGTATTAGAAGAACCACAGCAAAATTTTGACAGGAGTGAATTGAAAATTGAAGATTTTGTGCTGGTTCAATTTGGGAGTGTAAAACAAAAAGATGTGTACTATGTTGGGAGAATCATTGGTAAATGTGATGATGGGGATATTGAAATTTTATTTTTGAGAATGAGAGAATTTTTCTACCCCATCTTACCAGATACCCTAGTGTTTCTTTATCATAAATTGTAGCCCTTTCGAAAACTCCCTCTGAGCAGGGTACAAAGCGACAGAAAACATTGTTGTCTTTTTCAGTTTCATTGGAAAACTTCAGTATGCATAAGGGATTTGATTAAGTATTATAATATAGTTTTAATATTATTTATTTTAATTAAAGGAAAACTATCGCAATCTATCAAATATGAAACTGGCATTAGATAAGGAGATTCGCTGAACCCATTAATAATTAATCTGATAATGGAGGAAATCATAAAGAAAGTTAAAAAAAGAAGAGGATATAGAATGGAAGAAAAAGAAATAAGGATACTATGCTACGCCGACGACGCCATAATAACAGCCGAAAATGAAGATGACCTACAAAGATTAATTAAAGAATTCGAAGATACGGCGCTCATATACAACATGGAGATCTCAACAGAGAAAAATAAAACGATATTGCAGTATTGCGGTATATATCAGCGGAACCGAGACGATGTAAACTAGTCGTAAATAACAAAATAATAGAACAAGTGATGGAAACTGAATACTTGGGAATAAAACTGTCAAGCTACGGAAAAGTGAAAGAAGAAGTACAAAAACAAGTGAACATGGCAAACAGAGCAGCAGGATGTCTCAACAACACAATCTGGAGAAACAAATAACTCACAATGGAAACGAAAACCAGGATATATAAATCAACAATAAGACCGATAATGACGTACACAGCGGAAACAAGAGCAGATACGGCGAAAACACAAAGACTACTGGAAACAACAAAAATGAAAGTCTTACGAAAAATAACAAACCAAACTCTAAGAGACAGATTAAGAAGTGAGGAAATACGAGCGAGATGTGGTATAGAGGAAATAAACGCGTGGACCGAAAGAATGACAGAAAATAGAATAGTACGAATAGCAAGAGACAAATCGCCAAATGGAAGAAGATCATTGGGACGACGGAGGAAAAGATGGTCAGACAACGTCAATTGAGGCTAACAACCGAAGTAGAACAGGCATTAAGCCTATTTATAAAGTAAAAAGAAGAAGAGGAATATAGTTTTATATATTGTAATACATAATTTCTAAAACATTTATATGAAGTTGTCATTTTTCCAATTGAGTCTGAAGCTGCCCCATTCCCCGTCTGAAGGTGCCCCCAAGTGCTGCACCTTCAGACGTTTTTGAAAAACTGGTTTAGATTTTTTTTACAACAAATATTAAAAGCATATATACAGTGAAAGTTGGGTGAACAATGTATTTTATGAATATTTTCTTTTTATATTTGGTGAGGTATTTAGAGTGATATGGCAGTTCAAATTTTCATGTCTGAAGGAGCCCCACTCTCCCCTACATTTTTCTTGTTTGGTTACAAAGTTTTCAATGATTTTATTATTAAAATTATAAATGCCATTTACAAAATGTGTTTCTGCAGATGGCATAACTAAAGCACTAAGTCGTTCTTCCTTCATGGTATTTCTAAGGAACGTTTTAATTCATTTTAACGTTGAAAGAGAGCGTTCTGCTTTAGATCTTGATATAGCAATGGTAATGGACAGTGGAAGTGTGACGTCACAACTGTCAATTACTTTCCAAACAAAAGTTGAAATGTCCAATCTCAAGACATTTTAATTTCTATAAAGTTAACATTTTGCTTCCTCTGCTGCTTTTTCTTTTAAGTATAGTGTTTTTTACGATAATACCATCATAATTCAGTGTTCTATTTCTATGAAATATAGTTTAAAAGTTTAAATTAAAGAAATTCTAACCTTACTTTATTGATAAATGTATTTTATTGCTATTTTTATTAAACAACATGCTTTATTATTTACACAACCTTGTAAAATTGTTGTAGTAACTATTAGAATACTTAGATATTGCAAAAAGCGGAAAGATTCTGTAAAAAAAATGAAAAAAATAACGAAAAATACAAATTATCCACACTAAACAAGGTTTGTTTGGAAAGTGAAACTGACATATGTCAATAAAATCTACGTCATCACTTCCACGGTCCATTAAAATTCTAAAAAGTTTAATAGTTTCTTCAAATGTACATTTGAAACATTCCTCATTTAATACAAATGAGTACGAAACAGCCGCAGAGGTAGTACCTACGTAATTCGTCTTTTTGATACAGTATTTTCTATAATTTATAAAGATAAAAAAAAATACACACAAAAAATTAACAGGTATTAGGACATTTTAAACATAAAAAATATGTTTCTGCATAAAAATACGGTAGTGCCATGGTTCTATGGCACTATCTTACATGCCAGCTCTGCTGTGAGGAATGTGTATTGCTTATCATCTTGAAAGAAAGCTTCTTTAAGTATACATGATTTTTTTTATTTTTTTGAATCATCTTCTTCTTCTTCCTACTTTATAAATAGGCAAAATGCCTGTTTTACTTCGGTTTTTAGCCTCAATTGACGTTGTCTGACCATCTTTTCCTCGGTCGTCCCAATGATCTTCTTCCATTTGGCGATTTGTCTCTTGCTATTCGTACTATTCTATTTTCTGCCATTCTTTCGATGTGTTGATTCCATTCCACTTTTTTTCTTTTGGTCCACGCGTTTATTTCCTTTATACCACATCTCGCTCGTATTTCCTTACTTCTTACTCTGTCTCTTAGAGTTTGGTTATTTTTCGTAAGACTTTCATTTCTGTTGTTTCCAGTAGTCTTTGTGTTTTCGCCGTATCTGCTCTTGTTTCCGCTGTGTACGTCATTATCGGTGTTATTGTTGATTTATATATCTTGGTTTTCTTTTCCGTTATGAGGTATTTGTTTCTCCAGATTGTGTTGTTGAGACATCCTGCTGCTATGTTTGCCATGTTCACTTGTTTTTGTACTTCTTCCACTTTTCCATAGCTTGACAGTTTTATTCCCAAGTATTCAGTTTCCATCACTTGTTCTATTATTTTGTTATTTACGACTAGTTTACATCTTCTCGGTTCCGCTGATATCACTATCGCTTTAGTTTTCTCTGTTGAGATCTCCATGTTGTATATGAGCGCCGTATCTTCGAATTCTTTAATTAATCTTTGTAGGTCATCTTCATTTTCGGCTGTTATTATGGCGTCGTCGGCGTAGCATATTATCCTTATTTCCTTTTCTCCCATTCTATATCCTCTTCTTTTTTTAACTTTCTTTATGATTTCATCCATTATCAGATTAAATATTAATGGGCTCAGCGAATCTCCTTGTCTAATGCCAGTTTCATATTTGATAGGTTGCGATAGTTTTCCTTTACATCTTATCATAGCGCACCATTTATTTGAATCCTAGTTCAATTTGAATTTAGATTATATCGGTTTTTAGGAGGGTCCTCTCCGAATTTGTATCCAAAATGCCCAAATACCTCGATGCCCAGAATAAAATATAAATCTAAAGACACAAAATGAAATAAGAGAGAGTATTTTTTAAAACACATTTTTATAAAAACAGCAAAATTTAAGCTAATAAAATATGTTTCATACTGTATGTCAAACCATTTATATCCAAGAAGTATTTGATTTTAACTAAGAAATAACATAAAATATCTAACGTACTTTGCCCATTTTGGAGCACCATTTTTATTAAAGTTTGTTTACAAAAACAATTTTTTGTGTTCATTTTAATAAAATATTGTATACTCTGAGAAGCTTTTAGAAAAAAGGAAATAAAACAAAAAGCTTCTTCAGTAAATACAGTATTTTTCTCTAGTATAATACTGCAATTAATTAAGGGAATAGAAATAACTTCTTAACCTGAACTCTGAGATAGCGCGTTATAGGTACAATATTCATTTAATGAAAACAACCTTAAGATAAAATAATAGAACAAGTTAAGTATTGTTGGAAAGGTGTGTAAAAGCGTCCATAAGTATTTCGGTCAATATGCGCAAAGATGTATTAACTTTTAGTTAAATTATTACTTAAATAATAAACATAATAATACGAAAAATCATCAGAGACAGTAAGTTCTAAGTAATATCGATTCGATACGCGAAGTAATTGATTTATTTATCCTTCTTCAGGTACCATCTCCGCTACGGAGGTTGGCAATCATCATAGCTATTTTAATTTTGGAGGCAAGTAGCTCTAAAAAGTTGTTTTGAGCTGCATCAAACCATTCTCTCAGGTTCTTGAGCCATGAAATTCGTCTTCTTCCGATGCTTCTTCCGCATCTATCTTTCCTTGCATTATGAGTCGCAGGATGCCATACTTCTCGCCCGCATCACATGTCCGAGATACTGTAGCTTTCTTTCTTTAATTGTTAGTTCAACTTCATTCTTTACCTATTCTTCTCAGTACTTCATTGTTCGTAACTCTATCTACCCAGGAAACCCACATAATTCTTCTATAGGTCCACATTTCAAAGGCGTTAAGTCGTCTCATTGTGTCTAGATTTAACGTCCATGATTCCACTCCATTTATTTATTGCTGCCTTCGAAAATAGAGCCTTACTAAGTGTTACAAGTTAAAAATACCATTAAACATTTTCAAACTTCGGGATGTGTAAACAGTTGTAAAAAATGTCATGAAGGTAATAAACCACGTGTTAGTCCTGTCGATGAGAAGCTTCAAAACAGGAATATTGATATTTGTGTTTTTGTGGAAGCTAGTGAACCCTGCAATAGTATACAAAATGCTAGGGAAGTTAACGTGAGTACTATAACTGTCCAGCGAGTTCTCAAAAGGATCGGGTATCACTGTTTTAAGATACAACCAACACAAGAACTGTTTCCGGAAGATAACTTTAGGGCGGATGGAGTTTTGTGAATTTATGTTAGATAAACAGAATGAAAATGTACACTTTTTAAAAATATTTTATTTTCTGACGAATCTTCATTTTCATTACATAAAAACACAATCCATCCGTTGCAAGGTAATATTCTCGGAAAAATAAGCACCTCAGTGTAGCAGTGCGAACGCACCATCTGCAAAAGTTAAATGTTGGACTGGGATGTTAGGCGACCATATTGCCGGTTCATTTTTTATCGGTGGATACCTAAACGGGCCCAAATAATTACAACTTTTACAGAATGAGATCATGAGATGAGTGGGTTGGAAACAATGTAATGGAAAAAATAAGCCATACAATTTTCTACAGCTGCGATCCTAAAGATCACGTCTTGGGCACAGGATTCATAGTAAACAAGAGAGTAAAGCATACTATAAGCGATTTCAGAGCCATTAGTCCAAGAATGTGCATTTTAAGAGTTAAAGGTCGTTTCTTTAACTACAGTCTAATTATTGCCAGACAGAAAGAAACTATATTTATATTTATATCTATATTTCTATAGAGAGAAGACAGAAAAGGGAAAGGTCAGTTGAAAGATGGCAAGAAGAATGGAATAACACGGAAAATGTGGCACAGTGGACGAACATGCTGATCCCGAACATAAGAGATTGGGTGAACTGTGGCCACAGGCGACTGGATTATTTCATGACGCAGGTGCTCACAAGACACGGGTGTTTTAGGGCCTACCTCTATAGAATCGGAAAGGCTGATACAGATGAATGCCTATACTGTGGATAATCGGACACTGTGACACATACGATGTTAGATTGCAGCAGAATGGATAGTGGAAAGGAACAGAATGGAGAGAGAGACAGGTGTGAATTTTGTTACAGTGAGAGAAATGGTTAAGAGAATGATTGAAAATAAAAGTGCAGTGATCAAGAAAAAGGAAGAGGAAGAAAGACAGCTGGACCAACGCTAAAGGTAAAAGTGAATGATGCTGAAAGGTGAAGTGGGTCACACTGTATGAGTTAGAATGCGTGAGTCAAACTGTCGGAAGGAGGAAATGCCCATCTGGGAATGATGCCGAACTAGGAGTGATGAGTGTCTTCTACGCGCATACCTGGAACGAGAAACGGAGCCTCCTTGCTGATGAATAGAGTGTGGATGTGTATGAATGGAGAATGAATGAATAAAGGTAGTGCTTCAGAAGTGATGCCGGCCTTACAGCGGCCATTCCGCTTCCGGATCGCTGGATGACAGAGGAGGGTCTGGTTTAGCAGGTAGGCGTTTGGCGTAGATTCGGCGACGAGAAGGCATTTTAAAGTACCTCGGTAACTATCGCTGGGAGTACGAAGAACGAATCCTGCACTAAAGTTAGTCAGGCGGCGTCCTGGACTGAGATGTCTTTTGAAGATTCAGACTCCCCCTCTATAAAGACGAAAAAAAAGTCTAATTAATGCGCATGCCCCGACAGAAGAAAAAGAAGAGGAAATTAAAGAGAAGAATTAGAGAGAAGAGTTTTATGTCAAATTAGAGTCCGCATATCAGTTATGCCCAAAAAATGATGTAAAAATAATCTATGGAGACCTAAAAGCCAAAGCTCAAAAAGAACACCAATTCCAACCACAATAGGTAGGCACCGTCTCCATGAGCAATCACATGACAATGGCAATAGGTTAATAAACCTAGCAAGATCACTTAACATGGTGATTGCCAGCACGTACTTCGCTCGCAAAGATATACACAAAGGTACCTGGAAATCCCCGGATGGACTTACAGTAAATATGATAGATCATGTCATTGTAGACTCGAGACACCAATCGAATATAATAAACGTCCGCACCAGAAGAGGGGCAAATGCGGATTCTGATCACTACCTGGTCGAAAGTAGGGTAAGGGCTAGAATTTCAAACATCAAAAAGGAAAGAGGCTCTAAACATGAACGATACAAGGTAGAAGGACTCAAAGAAACAAACAAAAATAAAGAGTATAAAGAAAAGATCATAACAGACAAAAAAAACAGAGCATATTTACTGATGCAACAGGGGCACATAACCCGACAAGTAGAGGAAGAATATAAACGACTACGCAAAGAAGAAAAGAAAATTCACCGAAGAAAAAAGAGAGAATATATGAACCAAGAACTTCAAGAACTACAAGAACTAAGTAAATCAACAGAGACAAGAAAATTTTATCAGAGACTAAACAAAAGCAGAAAAGACTTCAAACCGAGAACAACGATGTGTAGAGATAAGGAAGGTAATATGTTGACAGAATAGCAAGAGATACTAAGTAGATGGACAGAACATTTTACGGAAAAGTTTGACGGAGATCGACTCTGAGATAGCGCGTGACACTCTGAGATAGCGCG
>NW_027312995.1:0-24349 GCF_040954645.1 Diabrotica undecimpunctata
CGCGCTATCTCAGAGTGCTCAATGAATCTCCTTGTCTAATTTCGCTGCCTATTTCTAGAGGTTCTATAAGTTGTCCATCTATTCTGACTTCCATTTTGTTGTTTGGGTAGATGTTTTCGATAGTTTTTATAATATTTAGGGGAACTTCTCTATTATATAGAAGATGGATTACATCTTTGAGTTTTACTCTGTCAAACGCCTTCTTTAGGTCAATCAGACACAAAAATTCTGGTCTATTATACTCTAGTGAATTCTTAGTAATTTGCTTTATAACCATACAGCTCATAGAAACAGAATTATACCATTACATGTGACCTAGATTATGAAGAATTAATTTTGGAACACCGGTATACAATAGGCTCGAAAGGTCCGTTGCTCATTACTAGATTTTGGGCGGGTCGTTCATAGAGATGAGAAACACAAGACAAGAACAACAAAAACAGTCCAAAATTCAAAGAACAGTCAAATTTCTCATGAATATGTATTGTTGTCATACAATTTGTTGAGGTAGTAAAAAGATTCCCAACTTAGATTCCCAATCGAATAAACTGAGATAAACTTAAACTAACTTGGGATTCCCAACAGGATCACCTGAGATTAACAGGAGTCTCGAAACAGATTTAAAACTCTCTTACATATTTAACCCTTTCGAGACTCCAGGTACATATGTGTACCACTATGTTTGCATACAAGCCTAAAGTGATATTTTGCCGTTAAATATTATTTAAAAATGTACCAGTCAGTTCTCCATTGCATCGTTTTGAGTCACGTTCACGTGTAGCCGCGTAAAATATTTTAGTTAACCTAGAATTTGCGAGTTTTAGATGTGATGGTTGCTACAGTCAGCATAAATACATTGTTTTTTGATACAAATTATAGTAAGTATATTTAGATTGTTATTTATTTATAGTAAAATAAACATTTGACTGTTTTTAAAATCTATGGTACTAATAAGTACCAATAGTCTTATAGTACGGTATGTAAGTGTACCATTAGTCTTATTCATGTCATTTTTAGATATGGATAAGAAAAGGCCACTTACACAGAAAGAACTTCAATATTATGCAGAATTATCATTTTCCGAGTCTGGAAGTAGTGATGACATGTATAAGCCTTCTGATGATGAATCGGAATCAGACGAGGACTGCAAATATAATTTTCACGAAACTTCTGCTGAAGAATCAGAATCAGAGTTAGAAGTTCGTGATACACAGGAAACTTTACAAGAAACTGCCACACCTAGTAGTTCTTTTGTGTTGTGGTCAACACCAAATGAAGGTTTTGCTCCGAAAAAACAAATTTCAAGTCAACGTAGTTGTACATTGGATGCTGGCATACAATCTAACTTGACGCCATACCAATATTTCAAAAAGTTGTTTCCACGTTCTTTGTATATGTATATTGCTCAATGCACTAATGAAAGGATTGAAATATGTAAGCAGTCAAGAAGAAACGCTCGTCTGAAAGAAACTGACTTAGGAGAAATTCAAATAGTTCTTGGTTGTATGCTAGTTATGTGCTACAACCGTGTACCAGAAATCAGTAATTATTGGTCAACTCATCCTTCACTGGGAAACGTTTCAATTCAAAATGCAATATCCCGTGACAGATTCAAAGTTATATCGTCAAAAATGTATTTTGCATCACCAAAGAAAATAATAGAAGCCTCAAAAAACGTATTACATTGATGAAGTTGTACAATGCTTGAAAGGTACCTTTCAAAAATATCGACAAGACAGCAGTTTTCAAAGTATCGACGAGTCCATGACGAAATTCAAAGGTCGATCGTCACTCAAACAGTATATGCCGCTAAAACCAGTAAAAAGGGGAATCAAAATGTGGCTTAGGTCAGACTCGTTTACTGGATATACCTACGACTTCAACATCTACACAGGTCGCGAAACTGAATATGTAGAAGGAACTCTTGGGGAACGTGTAGTGAACAAACTTGTTTCCACAGCAAAAGAAAGAGATATAACCTTTTGCTTTGATCGTTTATTTACTTCGGTTTGTCTGTTGGAAAATATAGAGTACGCAGCAATAGGGACCTGTAACCAAAATAGAAAAAACTTGCCAAAAATAAAAGATAAATTGCAAAGAGGTGAATGCGTATTTCAGTGCAGTGAAAACGGACTAATGTATGTGAAATGGCAGGACACCAAGGAAGTCTTGATGCTGAGTAATTGCCATAATGACCGTGTTTCATCTATCAATAAAACCATGAGAGATGGTTCAAAAGTAAATGTGTTCTGTCCAGAAATGATAGCGTGCTACAGGAAAATTATGGGTGGGGTTGATCTAGCAGACCAAATGGTAGAGGATTGTACGATTTAGATCGTAAATCAAACAAATGGTGGAAAAAAGTATTCCTTTTCGCTATCTTATGATGTCAGTTGTAAACTCATGGATTATTTATAATGAAAAAAATAAGAAAAAAAATTCCTCTGATTCAATTTTTGGTACCTCTGGCAGAAGAAATGATAGCTGAAGGACAAAAAATAGCTGCTATACGACGTTTATCTAAGAAGGGAAGAATATCTATGAAAAGAAAACGTTTCGAGAGTGTATCATTACATCTTCCAATTGAAGGAAGCACAAGAAGACGATGTAAAATGTGCACTGATAATAAAACTCAAACACGTACAAAAACCCTTTGCGAAGAGTGTGACATTCCTTTATGTAAAAACTGTTTCGCAGTATATCACCGTAAATAATATTTTGTATTTTTGAGTAATTGTTTTGTCTTTTTGAGTAATAAAGTAATACAAATATATTATGTGGTATATAATAATATTTTTATGTGGGACTGTTGGTACACATATGTACCAATACACAAGACTAATGGTACATATGTGTACCACTACCCCCACGAACACCCTAACGTTTTCATTAACATTTTTTGTTAAAACAGGGTATATTTGTGTATACAAAAATAAAAAACCACAAAAATATGTTTTTAAAACTCGTTAAAAAAAACCGTCTCGAAAGGGTTAAAAGGAAATATACCCTTACTTAGGGTTTTCTGGGTTGTCAGGATATTTTCGGTAAATTCTTTAAACGATTAGACGGGTTGTTTTAATATTTGTAAACAAAGTGTGGCGGGGAAGAAATTTATCTAACTAATGGCATATTTTTTGATAGAACCTATTAAGAGATTAGTGTCTATATTTACAGACAAACGCGCTATCTCAGAGTCAAAACAGTGAGGTGCTTTGAGGGGATTTTTTCAAACTGTTTTTTTTATGTGAGAAAACCTTTTTTACATCTAAATTGTAATATAGAAACACCAACAATCGATCGGAGTTGAGAACAAAGAAGAAGTGCTGGGATAAGGTTGGACAAGCGACAAAACTAAACAAAAACACAAATTAAAATATATAATTAAGACTCACGTACTACATACAGTAAAGACACAATATACATAACTTTGGAATAAGTTCTGAATCATTAGTGTGATTACTAGTTGTTTAAAATCATCAATTCATGTCATTTCTATATTGCTAACTTAGTAATAATAGAAGTAATCGATAATAAAGGCGGTACTAATAGTATCATCCCACCAGAAGTATCGTACTAATATTTTAATTCGTTATTGTACAGAAGGCGGAACTGTTTTGTTACTAATTGATTTTTAAGTAGTTACTTTTTAGTTTTCGATTTGATTTGGCGCAGGTTGTAAAAAAGGTACGACTTTGTGATTCACCAAGTATGTATTTATTGGGCGTGAGCATTTGGAAGGTTTGGTCTGTACATTTTTTGTCTTTTGTAGTAGATACATTTTTAAAGTAATAAATTCTCAGAAAATAGTAACGCGATATTTTAAAATTTTTAATATTGTCATTTTTATGAGTACAGTAAGTTATACATGTAGTTATATAAGTAAATATGTGTAGGGTTTTGTTAAAATATTTCAACTCTAGTTCAATATTATAAAAACTAAATATTATTTGTAAAAATGTTCACATTTACTATTTAGATGGTGTAGATTTTTTTTTCTAAAATTCATAATAACTGTCATCATCACCCAGTCATTTGCGTCCACTGCTGCACATAGGCCTCCCTCATTTTTGTCCATTGTGCTTTATCTTGAGCATTTTTCATCCAATTTTTTGATATTTTCTTGAGATCGTCAGTCCAATGAGTAGGGGGTCTTCCTCTTCTTCTTCTGTCTAACCTTGGCCTCCACTCAAACAATCTCTTGGTCCACTTTTCATCACTGATTCGGGCAATGTGTCCGCCCAGTCCATTTACGTTTTTTACTTTACGTTTTAAAGAAATTGGTATATCGCTTTTAAAGATGTCTTTGAGTTTTTTTTCATAGGCTGCCCATGCTATGTTTAATCTTCTTCGTAGTTCGCATGTTTGGTTGTCTTTTGTGAGCTTTATTTAGTGTCTAAGGTATATGTATTTTCCCACCAGCTCTACTTCATTGTCTCCAATATTGATATTTCCGCTAGGTACCTACTAGGTTTGTCATGAATTTTGTTTTGGAGATGTTTATTCTAATACCCGCACTGGCACACACTAACCGAAATTCATGTACATATCTCCTTGTTTTTTTTTTTAGTTTTTTTACAAGCATATTCTAGTACTGCGGTAAACAAATTAGGCGATAAGGTATCACCCTGTCGGACTCCTCTGCCGATTGTGATATGATTCCGGATTTTTGTAGTTTCCACAGACATAGTTGCGTTTTTGTATGTATTGTAAGTTAACTTTGTATATCGGTAGTCAATGCGATATGCTTGTAGTGCTTCCAGGATTTTGTCAAATTCTACCGTGTCAAAAGTTTTATGGAAATCTACAAAAGAGAGAACGAGTGGTCGATTGCATTCTATAGTCTTTTCTATTACCGTTTTAATGCTCTGTAGGTGATCATTTGTTTCAAATCCGGTACGAAATCTCGCTTGCTCTATTTGATGGTAGAAATCAAAGACGATTCGTTACTATTCTTGTAAGGAGTTTGTATAGGTGACTAAGAAGACCTATAGGTCTGTAGTTATCTAATTCATGGGAGTCTCCTTTTTGTACGCGCTATCTCAGAGTCATTGTGCCATTTGTTGGGTATATTACTGTCCAAAAGGTACATGTTAAAAATATTTTATTTTCTTAAGGAGGCAACTACCTCCGATTTTGATTGCATCAGTAACTACACAATCATTTAATCATCTACAAAACGTAAATTATATAACAAATATATTTATTTATTTAACAACGATTTCATTTATTTAGGAATCCAAGTAATGGCTACCCTTTACCACTGGGACTTGCCCCAACAACTCCAGGAGGACTTCGGCGGTTGGCTCAACGAAACTGTTGTAGATCTATTCGCCGCATTCGCTGATGTTTCCTTCAAGCTCTTCGGTGACGACGTCACGTGGTGGATCACCATCAACGAGCCCAAACAAGTTTGCCACGCCGGTTACGGAGACGGATACTTCGCACCCGGTGTCGTTTCCAGCGGCGTTGGAGAATACGTTTGCGCCAGGAACGTGCTCCTAGCTCATGCAAAGGCTTATCACAATTATAATGATAATTACAAAGCATCACAAGGAGGTACGTAGTTTCTTCCTACTTCTTCCTATCTTCTTTAGTTTCTCCAAACATATCGTAGGTGTGCATAAATCTACAGGAGAAGTATCTAATTATAGCTTTAGAACAGATCAAAATACTTTCTAATAATTACCAGAATAGGTACACTTTAATGCAATTAAAACAATATTTCTTCCAATTTAACGAAACTGCTTTAAGATAATAAGAAAATCATTAAAACAATTGATTAATGTAGAAATACTTCAATAAATCAAGATGGCGCCACTATCAACAAATAGTCTACTTGCATGATTTAGAAGTACAAAGTTTCAAACGTCATCTGTCAAAAATGTCAAAACAGTCCCATACAATAGCACCTTATAGGATATTATACTCTGTTGAAGAGTTGACAGTGTTGAAAAAGCATGACAATTTTAAAATTATTTAACAGTTACTAAGGTACATTGTAAACGTCACTAAGTAAATTATTAGTACATTTCCCAACTTATTGATAAAATTCATAAGGATTTATATAAAATTGACTCAAAAATGAAGCACTTTTTGAAAAACTTGATTTTAATTTCATTTTATGGAGTTTTAGATCAAGTAAATCGTTTTAAACAAAAACAAAAAAAAAGCATTGAATTAATAAAAGGCGCTGGTATCATTATATTAATAAGACTATGTATGCTAAGGAGGAATTTTGCCTAACAGTTAATTTAGCGTCAATTTAAGATAGGTTTAGGTCAGGTATTAGCATAGACATATACTGACTGTTGCTATACAGGCCCGCTCCCCCCAGTGTGATAGAGAAAACTGACGCAAAGCAGTCCCTGCATCTCTTTCTAATGGACCGGGTTTATCGACTAAGTGACCTTCCCATTGGTCATTTAGGTGGTCTGTATTGCAACAGTCAGTCTATTTAAGAAAGCTCTTAAGCAACCGCCACCTAAGCGATAACCTCCGATGGCGCGCCACGAAATGCTACGTACTCTCTACGCTACTTTACGGAGTTGAAGGGTGGACGTTAACAGCAGCAACTATAAAGAAGTTAGCGGCTCTAGAAATGTGGCTGTATCGACGCATACTGAGAATACCTTGGACAGACAGAGTGACCAACACAGAGGTATTAAGATGAATGGGTAAAGAGGTGGAATTGTTAACAACTGTTAAAAGGAGGAAAGCGCCATACCTGGGCCATGTGTTCCGTAATGATAAGTACAGTTTGCTATAGCTTATCGTGGAAGGCAAGATTGAAGGTAGAAGAAGTTTGAGCAGAAAGAAGAAATCCTGGCTGAGAAACTTGAGAGAATGGTTTCAAATACCAGAAGCTGCGAACATAATACATGCGGCACAAAACAGAGAAACCTACCGTTTGATGGTCGCCAACCTTCGGTAGAAGACGGCACATAAAGAAGAAGTATATTTGTATTATATGTATATGGGCATTAGTTAGTCCTGAGATTTGTTGAGTGAATAATTAATTTTACTTTTATATCAAATTTTATTTTTTCTAGGAAAAGTTTCTATGGTAATTGATACCCTTTGGTTCGAACCTGGCAGTGATAGTGATGCGGATAAAGATGCAGCCGAAAGATTGTTACAATTTGGGGTAAGTAGACAAAGATAAATGAATTTTCCTTGAAGGAGCATTTTTAATGGATATCTATTAATCTGTTGCAGTTTGGTCTATACGGTAACCCCATCTTCAACGGAGATTGGCCCAAACTCGTCAAAGATCGTGTAGCCATGCGCAGCGAGAAGGAAGGATTCAAACAATCCCGTCTTCCAGCTTGGACTCAAGAGGAAATCGATTACATCAAAGGCACCGGGGACTTCGTTGCTCTAAACCATTATGCCACTCACATGGCTAACGGAACCAGCGAAGCACCCATTGGAAATCCCAGCTTTGGATCCGATATTAGTGCTCTGGAATGGGCTAGACCTGAATGGCCAAAAGGCAATGGAGACTGGTTTTCGGTAAGTATATTTAATTTAATAAGGTGTTTCCAGTAATATTGCTTACAGTAGTAGTCACTAGTCATGCCATGGATTGGATAATGAAACCTACAGAGGACAGCAGAGCAGCTAGACAATTTGCTGATGGTATATAACTTCAATCAGGCAATATATTCAGACCAAAAGTTCTAGATTCAATGACATGGAAAAACAATCAGGTTAAGAAATATATAAAAACTAACAAATAGAAGCAATATATGCTTAAACGAAAAACAACTAAAAGAGGTTGAAGCGTTGAAGAACCTTTTTGAAGAAGTATTTTTCTTTCGAAACATACTAACATATTTTCATTATTTTTTGTTAAAATTCAGGTCTCTAAATCATATGTTAAGACTGGGCGTATTATTGTTTTGTAGAGTTTTATTTTTGTATTTCTCGATATAATTGTGGATTTAGCCCAAAATAGGAGATTGAGCCCAAAACAGCATCTGTTGGCCGTACAAATTCTGCGGTTTATCTCTGCGGTAGTATTATTTTCAGTGTTAAGGAGCGCTCCCAGGATACAAATTCGTTCACTGCTTCGATGACGTCGTTTTCTATAACAAGTGGTCGTAGGATTTGTGGTTGCGTGCTTATTTTCATATACTTCGTTTTGTTGGTGTTTATTATTAAGCTGATTTTTGTAGTTGATTCTTTTAGTGGTACATACGCCTCTCGTACAACGTTTTCTGTCTTCCCAACATTATTGATATCATCAGCATAGGCCAGAATTTGCACTGAATTATTATATATTGGGCCAGTGGTTGTGATTTGTGACGTATGTATTACTTTTTCCAAAGCCAGATTGAACAGGGTATAGGAGAGAGGGTCTCCCTGGCGCAGCCCGTTATTTATTTTAAAAGGTTCAGGCAGTTTCCCTTGAATTCGTACTCTACATTCAAATTTTTCAAGAGTTAGTTTTGTTAAATTTACCAACTGATTTGGTATTCCTAGCTCTTTCATTGCTTTGAACATTTCTCTTCTATTCACAAAGTCGTAGGCTGCTTTGTAGTATATAAATATGTGATGAGTATCAATGCCATATTCCAGTGTTTTTTCCAAAATTTGTTTCACGGTTGCAATCTGATGAATTGTCGATTTGAATCGTGGAAAATATTTTATACGCTGATTTTAGAAGCGTAATTCCTCTGTGATTAGAGCATTCAAAGATATCTCCATTTTTGTGTATGGTGCAAAGTATTCCAATATTCCAATCATTGGGGAGTGGTTTCTGTGTCCATATTTTTTTTATAAGCTGCTGTAATGCCATTATGGTTTCATGTTACCTTCTTTATGTAGTTCAGCTGGGAGATTATCTATTCCGAGTGATTTGTTTCTGGCTAATTTTTTAACTGTATTTTTAACTTCAAGAATCGTTGGTGGTTCCTCTTCCCTCTCGTCTGTTCCCCTTACCTTATCTCTTTCGTCTTCCAGGTTTTCTTCTTCCTCCTCTATATTAAGTGCCTGGTTAAAGTATTCCACCCATCTATTCAATACATATTTCCTTGTTGTTAATAAGTCGCCCTTCTGACTTCTGCATTGTCTTGTGGTTGCCTTGAATTCTTTTTCGTTGATGTTAACTTCTTTATAGAATGCTGTGGTCTGGTCTTAGAATAACATTATAAAAGAAGAAAACTGTATTTTTTCCAAGTCAACATGATTTACTGTATGGAGTATAAAAGTATCACAGCAAACTTTTGCTCAGATTACAATCTTCTATAAACAATGGTTATGCTTTATACGTAAAATATTCTGGCCCAATAGAATCCAAATTGAAAAACTATAGATATTAGCTGACAAAAAATTGAAAGTAAACGTAACTGGCGATGAATTGGTCGTAGATTAAAAAACCATCAACAACTGTTGCTAGACATGTTTTGCATTACTAGGCCTCAGGAAAGAGCAAAGGAGGACGACCAATACGCACAATAAAAATTAAAATAAAAAAGGACAAAAGGCTTCAAATTTAATGCAGGTAAAAGCAATATAAGAATTAGGAAATAATGTTTTCCATTCTAGTAAACAAGATCGGAAGGGATTCAATGAATGGTGCATAAAATTAGCAGCCTCGCCATCAATTTTTGCAAGTGAAACACAGCAAGGTGACTTTTCTTTCATTGTGAGCTGCATGTTGTATGATAATATTAAGAAATTTAAAAATGGTTGTGATTAAAGCATAAAGCAAATTTTAGACTTACTCACAATCTATTTTATTTAGCCTAGGACGCCCAGTTTCGACAACTACAATTTTCTGGTCATATTCAGGATTCCAGACAAGTTAAATTAAAATGATGCCGGTACAAGGATTATTGTTAGACCAGCATCATTTAATTTAATTCGTCCGAAGATCTGAAGATGATCAAAAAATTATAGTAGTCGAAACCGGTGGTTCTAAGGTAAATAAACAAGATTGTAAATAAGTCTAAAAATTATTTCTACAACCTTGTTAGAAATCGACTCATATGCACAACCAATTCATTATTTTTATATTTTAGGTAGTTCCATGGGGATTAAGGAAACTTCTTGTTTGGTTGAAGGATACCTACAATGACCAGGAGATTATTATTACTGAAAATGGTTTATCTGATAGTACTGGAGTTCTAGAAGATGACCATAGGGTTGACTATTTTAGAGTAAGTATGGAATTTACTTCTCCGTAAAGTATCAGAATTGCTACTTTTAATTTTTCTGTGCTGTACCACTGTGTTGTAGTACCAATCATACACGTAACGATATAAATGTCGAGATTTGCGCAAACATTTTTCAACACACGTTACTTTATGCTTGTTAAATCTAAGCCTGCGCAAGTATATTGTTACGTGTATGACTGTTATAAACGACCAAATTTAAGAAAGATAGGTCATAATAGACAGTACACATTGTATGTATGTTCTTCTTTGTCTAGTCTTGTGCATGACCGATATGTCGAAGTCAATATTCCATCTTCTTCCCCTCTACGTTAACAATATGACCGTGGTAGTTTCTGCCTGGCAAAATATGCTGCTACGTTGGAAACCATAAATTTAGATTTCTTCCAGTTCCCCTCTCACCCTAAACGTTAACTGGAAGTAAGATTTGGTATGAATCATCAATTATTCAACAAGTAGCAAAAATAATATAGCCCAATAAGTAGTCTGTCATTATGTGTCTTCTCTTCTCGATACTTTTTCTTTAGTAAAATGCTAACTATGAAATTTTTGTAACTTGCGAGTTCCCATTTCGAAAGCAACCTTTAGCAACTAGAGTTCTGCACCATATAACAGTACGGATAAGTTTAAAAGCAAATTTTGTTGCAGCTTAAACTTGTTATATTGTATCTTCGTTTAGCTGAAAGATATCAACCACTATTTGTCCATCATATTAATTTTCTTTGTCATTTATTGTATTTAACAGATATTGATGATATATGCAGCTTCATTGCATTTTCAACAAAATTCAACTTTTTCGTATAATTTTTAGAGGTTCAGTGCCATCTTCGTCTCTGATTCATCATCATAAGTGGCTACAAATCCGTTGTGGATCTTTGCCTGCTCACAAAGAAGTCGCCACTCCTGTTGATTCCTGGCGACTTCCCTCCATCTTCTATACCTTAGAATCTGTAGGTCTTCTTCCACATCATCAATCCATCTCATTCGTGGTCGTCCTCTGCTTCTTGTGCCCTCTGGTTTTGAAAATGTTAATCTCTTCGTGTATTCGTGATCTAACATCCTAGCAATACGTCCAGCCCATTTAAGTCTCTGCACTTTAACGAATTTCACAATATCTGGATTGGTGTATCAAGTTTGTAGCGTGGGTCCTAGTCTCCTCAAGAATTTCTCTCTAGTCGTACCTATCTGCGCCAAGCATGTATTCCCATATTTCTCATGTCTTCATCGACGTTATCAAGGAACCTTGTTCTGGGTCTTCCTCTTCTTCTCTGACCAATGGGTTTTATCAACGAGCGTTTTTCTAGCTGGGTCATTTTTTTCCACCCGAATTACATGCCTTATCTTCCTCAGACGTCCTATTTTAATGTTTTATGATATCAGGTTCCTGGTATATTCTATAAAGTTCGTATGTCCTTCAACAATATTATATAAAAAAAATTAAACAATTAATTCCTTCTAGGATTACATCAGTAACTGTTTGGATGCTATCTATGAAGATAATGTCAATCTTAGTACTTATATTGCCTGGAGTATCATTGACGATTGGGAATGGGGAGGTGGATACACGTAAGTAGGGAATATTTTTTTTTCTTTACAGTCATAACTTTTCGCGGAATTTTACAAGTTAATATACGAAAATAACGTTTGTGGGAGATTGATGGCAAAAAGGTTTGCCATGAAGTAGGATCTTGATATATAACCTAAAATTATTTTATTCTTAATTGTTAAACAATCTTTATATATCTTCAGCATATCTCCCAAATCAGGGAGTTTAAAATATCTTCAAAATGTTGAACTCCTTGAACCAAATTCCAAACGTATGGGCGTCATGTTTGACCATGTATCTTTCTATCCTAATTTTCCAATGATTTAAGCACAATATTCTCAAAGCTGCTTCGACTCCTGAACAATTCGACAATTCATAGTTCATGACTCATAGTTGTCTTTGAGATGTCGAAAACAAAAAAAAATTATAAACAGTTCAAGAATTGAAGGAAAAAAATGTGCTTGGAAGAGAAAATATAGACATTGATGAATGTGTTAAAATATTTCATGTAAACGAGGCAAAAATGGTTTTATCAGTTGTCTTGTACTTTGAGAATACCAGAAAAGTTTGTTATAGTCAAAAGGAAACTAATTTTTAATGCCAGTACCGGGTGGCTCGATGGCTTCAAAAATAAGAATAACATTTAGTTCAAAAATGTTTATAGCAAAAATGAATCCATCGTTATGGTCTTTGCTTATTCGTGATAAAAAAAAACTGTTGAAGATTTTTAATGATAATGATGCTTAAACATTTAGCTTTATTTTTTAAATGTACTTGAAACAGCAGAAGTAACCGCATTTCCATGTCTAATTCCCATCTTTGACAGCTTGTCTTGAGCTTCCTTTCTCTTCAAGTAGCTACGCTCCAATGCCTTCCTGATATTTTCACTCCAGTACAATCTTAATCTTTATTTTTTATCCAGCTGGATTTATTCAGCTTATACAATCAAATGCCTTTTGGTAGTCAACTTAGCATATAATCAAAGATACTTGAAATTCTGTAGACTTTTCAATGAGTTGTCTCAGGTTCAGGATTTGTTCCCGTGTACCTTTACAAACCCTGCTTGTTCCTGAGGTATTTGGTAATGTAAATAGGTTTTTAGGATAGGATAGGATAGGCAAGGTCTATATCTAGCCAATAACTGAAAAAATAAAAATAATAATTCAATCTTGTGACGAATCGAATTGTTTTGGTCCTTTCATATTCACATTATCCACATTGCACGTTATCATCACTTTACACTTTTTATTCTACATAATGTCAAACTAATGCCTTATTCTTTTCACAGATCATTCTTGGGAATGTACAAAGTTGATTTCAACGATCCTGAAAGGCCCAGAATCAAGAGAAAATCCGCCGACTACTTCACACAAATCGTAAAGAACCGTTGTTTGGTTGATGCAGACAAATGTGTGGACTAAATATATTTTCTGTGAAAATTGTGACGTTTATTTTATAAATAAACTTTAAAAACTGTGTTTAGCGATCTTTTAAATACAATTTACCCAAAGAGGTGGTTCGTTTCTTATGGCTGCAGGTGACAAACCTGTCATTAATATAACCGAATTAACTTAACAGGTACTTATCTTCCGTATCCTCAATAAGTGCTGCAGGTAAGTTATTTTCAATTTCATTCTCATATTCTGATAAATACTGTCTGAATCAAGAAAGTTATTAATTTCTTTATAGCTTGCTACTAATAATCTCAACAGTTCTTCATCTGATAATTTTTTTTTCATATCTAACTTTGTTTTTTATTTGAATTTGAGCCACTTGGTAAAATATCGTCATTTATATTATTTTTATTCATTTTTACACTTCAATATGCACACCCTTATGACATAAGTTCTTTAGCAATTTGTACGTTACTTAAAAGTTCTTGACTTTCAGTTACACACCGTAAATTATTTTGAATATCTAACACAACAGAAACCCTAACACAACATGGTATAGACCATAACACTGTAGCACTTATTAAAAAACTATATTGGGATCAAATGGCGTCGATCCAAATAGACAATCATCTGACAGCAGAATTGCCAATAAAAAAAGGAGTTTGTCAGGACTGTGTACTTTCTCCACTGTTATTTAATATATATTCCGAAAAGATCTTTCAAAATGCCCTCGAAAATATTGAAGAAGAAATAAAAATCAACGGAGAATACGTAAATAACTTAAGGTACGCAGACGACACCATCATTATTGCGGACAGTGCTGAGGGTTTACAACGACTTTTGAATGTCATAACCAGAGAGGGAGATAGCTTGGGACTAAATATAAACACAAATAAAACAAAAGTAATGGCTGTTACACGTGCACCAAATGTCGACATTAATATTTGTAGCTATATCAAACATATAGAACCAGTACAAAGATTCCAGTATCTTGGTTGCTGGATAACAAACGATCTTGACCACGAGGTCGAAATACGTGCTCGTATAGAATATGCTAGGTCCGCATTTCAACGAATGAAAAAATTCCTAATAAACTCTACGTTATCGTTGGATATCCGATACCAATTTGTAAAAGCGTTTATTTATTCCATATTGCTATACGGAGTGGAAACATGGACTCTCGGAATTACAAGTATGTGGGTTTTTCGAAGGATGCTGAAGATCTCTTGGACAGAGCACGTGTCCAACAACGAGGTGCTAAGAAGAATGGGTACTGAGAGAGAACTCCTAATTGTAAAAAACAGAAAAACGAGTTATCTAGGACATATTTACAGAGGAGAAAAATACAACTTTCTACGACTTATAATGGAAGAGAAAGTGGAAGGAAGAAGAGGTCCAGGAAGAAGAAAATGCTCCTGGTTGAAGAATGTAAGAGACTGGACAGGCATGGACACATTCGATACTAAGAACAGCTCAAGATAGAGAACAATTTGCTGTAGTTATAGCTAACTTTCAGTAATTCAGAAGGCACCTTAAGAAGAAGATCTAACAAAAAGTCTTTTATGGCATCAAAATTATTTGCATAGGAAATTGCTGCTTTAATCCATGTTCCCCATCTCGTAACTATGGGCTCTGAAGGCAAGCTTACATCTCCTAACTTTTCTTTATAGATTTGCACACGTAAAGGTGTTACCAAAAATACGCGCTATCTCAGAGTAATAATTTATTGACTAAATCAAATTAATTTCTAAGAACTTCTTTGTTTATGCCATGTAGAAGACAAGTGACGTGTACCATACTTGATAAACTATTTGTCCTACCTAAAATTTTGTCCTACCTTTACCATATACGGAGCTGCATCTGATAAAAATATTACATTTTCACATTTTTTTTTATTACATTGGTCTTCTGCAGTTGTTTTGCAGCTAATAAATAAGGTTTTCCTGGTTTATCATCTTATAAGGCGCCGATTATAGGATACACCATATATCGACCACATGCATTTGTATGCAGTTGAAATAAGCAAAAATATGCAATATAAGCATCTATTTCGCTCTCTATTGATTATAAACGTCAGGTCAAGGCAAATAAGGAGAACAAAAATGCCAATTCTGGTTTAGCTTGATGGATGTTTTCCATATAAGTTTGCAAAGGTAAAAGCTCTTTTTTGTTTTTACAAACTGTGAATATATTTATTAGAGTCTTATACAAGGTTATATACAATAAATAAAGTAATAACTAAAGAGCACTAGTATAACGGAATATAATTATAGTTTTTAGTAATTAACGACCAATTACATTTAGTAATATTCTTTGGTATGCTTGCCAAAAATCTGCTTTTTATCTCGAGGAAAAAATCCAGCAAATACTCCCCAATCATTAAATTTCAATTCCAGCAACTCAACTACTAAACTAGCGACTCTGTAACAAAAATGATGGTATTCTTCAAGGTTCAATCCTTGAGACACTCCAAACACATCTCTGGATTGAAGCAAGGCGTGTGTCGATTCTAAGTGGTCGGCCTGTTTTGTCAGAACGCAGATGCTACCTTTTTCTATAAAGTACATCGTTGAATTCACTTCGCCTGTTTTTACAATATAGTCATTTTCGAAGTAGACGGTTTTCTGTAATTTGGTGCATATCTGACGTAACAGATTTTGGTCGATGTCCTAAAAATATATATTTACTTTAAATACAAGCATGTTATAATAATAAGGCGTTTTCAAATGCTCGCGGAGCGCATTATCTGGCGATTCGGGCCGCAGGGAAATGCTCCTCAACAAAAATCATGTTTGACATTACATAACACTCGAAAGGAAATATTAACTAGTGGGTTAATTAGTGTGGGTACTATGTTACTGTGTTACTTTGTTTGACCGATGTACATCTTGAGAGTTGTTTTGGAAAAACGGGCGTAGGAAATTTCGACACTAAGCAGGTAGCGACTAAATTTAATGGCAATTTTCGACACCAGCCCCAATTCCCGTTTTTATCTTACAGGTATATTCGACACCAAATAAATATAGCTGCGACATAAATAAAATACCATAATTAATTTATTTATTTATTTTAATAAAAGTAATGTGCATTTTATTTCTTTATAACTGTAATAATATCTAAATATAATACAACTATTACCTAATTTTTGTACATTTTACCGTTAATATACTTGTATACAATGATTTATTTGCTATTATAGAAATGATAAGATACAGCTTTTATAAAATCTAACCTACGTATTTGTTGGGATCGTAGTTTATCCATCATTTTCTCCAAAAATGCCAATTTAGCCTTAACAGTAGTATCTTTGATTTTGCTGGTATATGTAAAATATTTATTTTGACATAAGTGTCTACTTGAAATTCTTTTAACTTTTCAATAAAAATAAAAATAGAAGATGTGTTGAATAAAAAGAAGAATTAAATCTCGAATGAAAGGGATTCACAGGCATTTGTGGTCCTCGCAATAGACGGATTCTGATTAGACCATATGTGTGGTGGAAGTAGAGCGCTATCGAAAATGTAATTTTCCAGTAAATAATCTGCATATATATCAAGTGTTGCGTTTATAGGTTTATATGACATTAAATCATAAAGAAAGCATTCTTCAACTTCTGCTGGATTTAAATAAGTTAAACCAAACGTATGCCTTAACCATTTTCCAATTTCTGAATTTGTATCCTTATATTCTTGTACCAAACCCAAAGATTGAATTTTTTTAACCAGTTTTGGTGTAAGTGAAAACGGCAAGTCCACAAATATTTCAGTTGGCTCTAATGATAATTGAAATGTTTCAAAAATCTTAGACCTTAATAAAGAAAATAAATTTGTGTATGTCATTGACAATTTGTCCTTTAACAAACAGTATGCTAAAGGAACATAATGTCCATTTTCCAAGCCATGTATAGTAAATAATTGTAGAAAATATTTGGTACTATATGAAAATGTACCATCCATATACAAAGTTGTTAATTTACACAACAAACGAATATTGTCTCGCATGAAAATACAATTACATTTAATTCAGGATGATTTAAAAACAAAAAACTTTCATTGCGACAGGTTTTAGGAGAATAATTACTAACCGCGTTATGGACTTCTGATATGCTTCTTGGTAACGGACCTGGTAACAGTTTACGACGACAGTTGTAATGTTCTTTCTTATGCTAGCTATGTCAGGAACCGTCAGCAAATTGGCATCACACTCAGCAACAGCAGTTCTTGTAATTTTGGCAGGCTTTTCCGATATGTCCTCTTGGGCTTTTCTTTTACATGCATTGGTTACCATTTTTACTTCAAACTTTTTTGGATCGGCTTCATGATTATGTACCAAATCACTTCTTGTGATGGTGAGGTCCTCACAGCCTATTGTAAACACTTTTGCGGAACACTTAGTGTTTCTTTGGATGCAGCGCCAAAATATCTCGCCGCTTTTAACACTTTCTGTTTCGAGAACGAATGATGCTCCACCACTAATAAATCTCGACCACGGGAACTTTTTATCAAACTCATTTTTTAAATATCCGTATACGTGCACAAGTCAACGTCAACAAGAAATAAATTACAACTGAAATAATTGTAGTCACAAGTACACAAGTGCCACGCCCCCCGCCGTGACAATAAATATTGGGAAAACCCACTTGTCCTGCTTGGGTGCAAATGTCCATCGCCGCTAATTACCTACCTACCTGCTTACGCCGCGGTGTCGAAATTTCCATATTAAAATTTGACCCTTCGTTACCCCAGGTACAAAGACAATTTGGTGGTCGAAAGTTCGCCCTCCGGGAAAAACAATTGAATGTAATTTTGATTCTTTAACTAATTCATTGATTCTTTAACTGATTCATTCAAAGAAACACATCACTTGTAAGAAAAATAAAAAATGATTACTGGAAAAGCTTTTTCGAAAGAAATTGGAACATGATTTTTACGGTCTGCAAAAGGAAATAGGCGCTTGATAAAAGGTCAAAGAACGGAGGTAAAGGAACTAATAGAAACAAAATACATAGAAAAGGATACGTGGATTGACTACCTAAAAAAGCTCTATCCAGAGGATGAACAAACGACCGCTGAGCCAGAAACACCAGAAATTACAACAAATGAAGAACTTAATATAAATGTAAAGGAAGTTCCTACTCCAACACCTAGTCCAAATGTTAATTTGTCAACTGTTTTGTAACATGGTTGCTGTTTCATCGTGATTTTTTATGACTGCGGTTCCAACGTGGTTCTTATTATCGAATGTGTGTCCATGCCTGTCCAGTCTCTTACATTCTTCAGCCAGGAGCATTTTCTTCTTCCTGGACCTCTTTTTCCTTCTACTTTCCCTTCCATTATGAGTCGTAGAAAGTTATATTTTCTCATCTGTGAATATGTCCTGGATAACTCGTTTTACTGTTGTTTACAATATTTAGGAGTCCCTCTCAGTCCTCATTCTTCTCAGCACCTCGTTGATGGTCACGTGCTCTGAGCACGAAATCTTCAGCATCTTTCAAAAAGCACACAGTCAAAGGCATTCTATACGCATCATACTTGTAATTCCGAGAGTCCATGTTTCTACTCCGTAAAGCAATAAGGAATAAATGAATGTTTTTACAAATATATATATATATATATATATATATATATATATATATTGCATATCCAACGATAAGATGACTTTATTAGGAATGTTTAAGACATTCATTAATGTTTGGACTTACATTGAGTTATTGCATTTAAATTACTTAACTTTGGTTTATACTTATTTAATCCTTGGTTTGTTCTTGATTTTGTAGCTATAGGATAGGTGGGTTTACATTAATTGTCTTTAAAAACATAAGTTTAAATTGACAGTCCTTGATTTTTCAGTATTTATATTTTAATAACTTTCCTTTGGTTTAATAGTCTTTTACACTCGATTTACTGTCATAGAGTATGTGGGTTTAATTTTTTGTTTGTTTAAGACCTTTTCATGTTGTACCCTTCTTTGCACCCGTAGGGTATTTGGGTTTTAATAACTTCTCATTGGTTAATTATCGCTTAAAATAATGGTTCCCTTACATAAGGCACAATCATATCAATCGTAAAGGTGCAAAAATCTAAATCCTATATCAAAATCACCCTCAGATCCATCACCCTCCCTACAAAAATTCTGGATCCGCCCTGATTATAAATTAATTTTATTTTTAGTGCTAGTGCTAGAAGATTGTAAATAAATAAAATACTTGTTACAATAGGTTTTGAAATACCTTAAATATGTATGATTTTCGTATTTGGGTCTCATATAGAGCACTGGTTAGATCTTGTTGAATAGAGTACGGCATATGTATTAATAGCTTCGACCTTTAGTAGTCTATCTGAATACATCCACAAATTCTTCAAATACTTATCAGCTTTTACTAGGGGGGTAATCGAAAATGCAATACAATCTTTATATAGTATTTTATTATAGTTAGCAGTGTAGTATTTTGGCCAGAATGCGTAAAGAATTATTTATTTTGTAGATAAATTATTACATAAATAATAATATCAATAATAATTTGTTATTGATTGAATACTTTACTTTACTTTTTCGTGTCTGGATCCAACTACAGTTTTTCTGCCCAATACTGGGCTACTTCTACCCCTTTGTATTTGCGAGCCATAAATCATCGAGGGTGCATTGTTATGGGCAAAGTCTGCATACTCTCAGTGCTCCATATTATGTATTTCCTCACATTCACAAAGTGCGTCGCTGTCTGTCTTGATGCACCTGTGCGTATTTGCGATGGAGTGTCCGCCAGGTTCTCCAGTCTAGGTTCATTCCATAGGTCGTTCTGATGTAGGGGGAACAGTTCGGGTGGTTCTAGGCTGACATTTCTCAAAACCTTTTCATGATTAAGTCGGCTGATTCCTGCCGGTTCGTCCAAACCCGTATAATTGGTGCTTTCATCGAAAGGTTGCCCGAACTTCTCCACATATTGTGAGGCGCATCTACGGTCGTCTGGTGATGCGAATCAGCTACCGGTACAGTAGGGGTAGAAGGGTAGGCTTCATACAACCGGTAATTATTCTACTATTTCATGTAACGCCGTGGTGACTTGTTGGGCGTGTCTAGATCTATCCCAGAGGGGACAAGCTATTCCCCCGTGAGAAACCTAAGGCCTCAGCTGTCGTCTTCAAGACCTTGGGGGTTTGCACTCCAATTGCTCCCTACAGTTTCCGGAGACGGTATTTCTCGTAGAAACCTTTTGTCTTGTGCTCTGACAGTGAAATTTGTACGTTAGTGACCGGTCTAGTATTACTCTAAGATATTTGGCCGATCAGTATGTTTCAAGCGTTTGTCCCTCCCAAAAAACATTCAGTTTTACACGCGCTAGTTGGTTGTTGAGATGGAATGCACATACTTGGGTTTAGTAGGGTTGGCTTTAATGAGTTTTATTTAAGTTGACATCATGTTTAAAGCCTCTTTCATTGTCGACTCTACTTGTGTAAGTGTTTTCCCCTTTACTGCTATACCAAGGTCGTCAGCGTAGACAAAACTCTCAGTCTGAGGGTTGCATTGGTTGGTCGTTAGTGTAGATGTTAAATAAGGACGGCGCCAGAACGCTTCCTTGCAGGTAGGTCATTTTTTGGGTTCTCCCACTGCTCTTCTTTACATTTAGCACAACGTAGAAACGTCTATTACACAACAGTGATCTAATGATATTTACCTAGGTTTATAGTCAAGCACAGTGTTATAGATCTTAGTTAGCAAGTTCTGTGGTTTATCGTATCATCAGGCCGCTGTGAAGTCTATCAAGGGCTACTCCCACTATCTCTTTCTGCTCAAATTCCTCCTCTATGTATTCTGTTAGGTTCAGCACTTGGCCTGTGCATGATTTACCTGGTCTGAAGCCTGCTTGTTGTGGGATTAGTTTTGCATCTAATGTTTCCTGGATGCGGTTTTGATTGAATAAAATGCGTGACATATGGAAGTTATCAATCACATTTTTTTGAAGAACAAAACTGGTATAATTGCAGCTTAAATATAATAAAAATTTGTGTAGGCAGCGATTATCTGGCAGATAAAAACATAATATAATTTTTTTCACTGGTTCCTTATTACGCTTTTTTAAAATTGCAGGAATTAGTAGTCATACTGAGATTCCCTTAGATTGGAGATGAGTCTTCAGTGATATATATTTCATATTAAAATCCATGAGATTCTTTTCTGATAGGTATATAATTGTTTAATATTGTTCCTAAAAATGAAAACCTCATCATCCTAACAATTTTTAGGTTTATACGAAGTGAATCAAAAATAATTGTGCACCCGAGAATGCAAAGTCTGTGAGACGCAACTTCAAAATTTTATAGCAGAGAAAACAAATTTTTATTTGTATAAGAATGGCACACTTCTCCTTGTTCTTAAAGCTATATTCAAGAATTCAAATCAAATAGAATTGTGTAAGGTTTTTTTTTATACAACCTTTCTTTAGTCCGATCCCTACATTTTTAACCAGTTAACGTTAACCAGTTTCTGTTTTCTTCTGATTACACAGGTCTGCGACTAAAAATTGTTTTAACATTGAATAAGTGATTTTTATAGTATTTTCAATGCTAATTTTGGGAAAAATAGTGAAAACATTCCATCACGTACAGTTATTCCACAAACTGCTTGTCTATTTTTAGCTTTTTTTTTTGATATTTTTATACATAGGTTCCGTACTCTAGTGAGTTTGAATTTTTGTTTTTTGGATCTTTATGAACTTGTATGAACTTGCCTATGTATTAGTACTTTTAATAAGTATAAACAACCTTTAAGGTATTTTCAGTTACTTAGCTGTTTTTTTACTATACAAGTTGTATGTAAAATAAAGAGTTGATTAGGAGAAACCAGCATTATTTTCATGTCGGTACTTGTCCATGCCTCCCCTCCCTCGCCATCCACTTACTGACTCACTGAGCATCTTTTATGTCAGTGCCTATCTGCCACAGTGCCCATCCCCTCTCCATCACCCAAGCAGTGAGCTTCTGCTACCTGTTCTTCAGTTCACAGTATCTCTTCACTCTGTGCTGTTCACGTGCTGTGGTTACTAGTGATTTGTAGTAAGTGATTGTGAGAGTAGTATTAAATGATATCTCGTGACACACGGATAGTTGGCAATAAAGTGTGAATCAAATAACTTTCAGTGATTTTTTATCGAACTACAAAGAACATAAATTCAAGGCATCAGCCTAAACAGATTGTTTTCTTGTGGTGTGAAGTTGTTTTATGACAAATGGCTACCAGGGATGTATCAACTCACCAGGTTGCTTCTGCTACATTTGGGGTAACTATACGTAAAAAAGCAACAAAGAAACATTTCCCGATTTTGTTGAAAAAGGTATATTTTGCCTATTTTGGTATAAAGTTGGGTGATCAAGACAAGTCTTGGGCCCACACAAAGTTTTGTTCAGTGTGTGTTGAAGAACTGAGACAATGGGTTTCAAGGTAAAAAGCAGTCATTTCGTTTTGGAATACCAATGGTTTGGAGGGAGCCCAAAAACCATAGTGAGGACTGCTATTTCTGTTCTTGCAATGTTCAAAGGTTTCAATGAAAAACAAAAAGGATATTTCTTACCCTAACATCAAATCAGCCATTCGCCCTGTTCCTCAAGGACCTGAAGTACCAATACCCTCTCCTCCAGTTTCTTTGGATGGTATTTTAGATGACCACGAGCCATTGGCTAGCTAGGTGAAAGTGAAAAAGACAGTGATGGCTACGATCCTGGCACAACCGATCCCGTTACATTCTCATAATCTGAACTGAATGATTTAGTTAGAGACCTAGGTCTCCTAAAGACTCGGCAGAACTTTTAGGGTCTAGATTAAAAGATAAAAATATGTTGGCTCCGAGTACGTCCTTTTCTTGGTATCGTTCCAGGGAAAAGAAGTTTGTATCTTTTTTCTCTCAAGAAGGTGACTTGGTGTTTTGCAGTGATGTTCCTGGACTTATGGCACGTTTCAAAATAGAATATGCTCCTGATGAGTGGAGACTTTTTATAGATTCTTCAAAAAGAAGCCTTAAAACAGTGCTTCTACACAATGGCAATAAGTATGCTTCTATGCC
Source organism: Diabrotica undecimpunctata (assembly GCF_040954645.1). Taxonomy (NCBI): domain Eukaryota; kingdom Metazoa; phylum Arthropoda; class Insecta; order Coleoptera; family Chrysomelidae; genus Diabrotica; species Diabrotica undecimpunctata. The sequence goes on from NW_027312995.1 coordinate 23,173, forward strand.
AGTTGGACATTCTGTTCACTTGAAAGAATGTTATGAAAACCTCGAACTGGTTTTAAACAAACCTCTGCTATTCAGACCATAAATGGACACTATGTAGTGATTTGAAAGTGATCTCAATGCTGCTTGGTCAACAAAGTGGTTATACAAAGTTCCCTTGCTTTCTCTGCGAATGGGACAGTAGAGACAGAAAGCAACACTACATTAAAAAAGTTTGGCCTTTGAGAAAAACCTTACAGGTGGGGGTTAAAAACGTTGAGAGAAAAAGCCTGGTGGATCCAAAAAGGTATTACTACCATCACTCCACATTAAGTTGGGGTTAATGAAACAATTTGTAAAGGCGTTGCCAAAAGAAGGGGAATGTTTCAAGTATCTTTGTGGACAGTTTCCTGGTTTATCCGAGCAAAACCTAAAAGAAGGATTCTTTGTCGGACCAGACATTAGAAAATTGATAGAGATCCCAATTGTATGGACAAAATGGAAACAAACGAATAAGCAGCATGGACATCTTTTAAACTAGTTGTTACCGGTTTCCTAGGAAACAAAAAAGATCCTAACTACAAGACAATCGTCGCAGACATGCTCGACACTTTAAGAAGCTGGGATGTAACATGAGCATTAAAGTTCATTCACATCTAGACTACTTCCCTGCAAACCTTGGTGATTAAGTGAAGAGCAGGGTGAAAGATTCCACCAAGATATCAAGGACATGGAAAGAAGGTATCAAGGAAGAGGAACGTCAACATGAGAGCGGGACTACTGCTGGATGCTAAACGAGATGACCCTCAACGAGTACACAGCCGGAAACGCAATAAAAGAAGCTTCGACGGAAAGCAAAAGCGTTACTATAAGGACTTATGAGCTTAAAGAGAAATGTAAGTGTATCGAATATGTAGTTTATAACAGTATTATACATGAAATAAAATCCTTTTAACTTAAGAAAAAATTTGAAAAATTGCTAAAATTTTGTTATTATACCAAAAAGTAATTCCTTTTTTGTGAGAAAACCTTACTTGATAGAAAAAAAATGGATTGCATTGTGTAATCAGCACTGAAAAATACATAAAAATCAGTTATGAAATCCAAACAATTTTAAAAATATTTTTTTTGTAAACCTGTGTTATTAGACTTATTAGGCAAATATGCAAAAAAGTGAAAAATATACTCTGAGATAGCGCGT